>NC_044553.1:47526198-47667565 GCF_007565055.1 Rhinopithecus roxellana | reverse complement strand
TCAAAACGTGAAAGAAGCTTTCTGAGAAACTTCTCTTCTGATCTGTGAGTTCATCCACAGACTTATAACTTAGACCAGGAAGCAGTTTGCTAACCTCTTTTCGTGGAATCTGGAAATGATATATGGGAGCCTTAGGGTCCCATGGTTGAAAAAGGAATCCTCACATAATAACTAGAGAGAAGCTTTTCTGAGAGATTGCTTTCTGATGTTGTGACTCATCACACAGATTCCACCTTCCCTTCTTGGAACAGTTTGCTAACACGTGTCGTGATTCTGAAAGGTCTATTTGGGAGCTCATTGAGGCTGATGTGAAAAGGAAATATCCTCATATCAAAACTGGAAGAAGCCTTCGAGAAACTGCATTGCCATGAGTGAAGCAACTCACAGAGTTACCGTTTCTCTTCAGGATCAGTTTGCTAACTAAGTTTTTTAGAAATCTGCATGGATACTCCTAGCGCATGAAGCTTACGGTGCAAAGGAAATATCCCTCAGATGAAAACAGAAAGAGCTTTCTTAGAACTTCTTGGTGATGTGGTGAATATTCATCTCGCACAGTATCACTTATTTTCGTGGAGCAGTCCATTAACACTGTCTTTGAGGAACCTGAGAAGGGCTTCTTGGATCGCATTGAGGCCTACGCTATAGGATTTCTCATTTCAAAACGGAAAGAAGCTTTCTGAGAAACTTCTTTCTGATCTGTGTATCATCTCTCACACTTATAACTTAGATATCAGGAACAGTTGCTAACACTCTTTTCGTGGAATCTGGAAGGTGTATATTTGGGAGCCCATAGGGCCCATGGTGAAAAAGGTTAATCCTCACATAATAACTAGAGAGAACGCTTTCTGAGAGATTGCTTCTGATGTGTGACTTCATCACACACAGAGTTCACCCTTCCCTTCTTGGAACAGTTTGCTAAACCTGTTGTCCGTGATTCTGCAAAGTTATATTTGGGAGCTCATTGAGGGCATGGTGAAAAAGGAAATATTCCTCATATCAACACGGAAGAAGCCTTCTGTAACACTGCATGCCATGTGGAAGCAACTCACAAGTTTACGGTTCTCTCAGTGATCATTTGCTAACTTAGTTTTCTGGAAATCTGCAATGGATACTCTCTAGGCATGAAGTTATGGTGCAAAGGAAATATCTTGAATGAAAACTAGAAAAAGCTTCTTGGAGAAACTCTTTTGATGTGTGAATTCATCTCACAGAGTTACACTTATGTTTCGTGGAGTCAGTCCATACACTGTCTTTGGAGGACATGAGAAGGGCTTCTTTGGATCGCATTGAGGCCTACGCTGATTAAAGGAAATTTCATCGGTTCAAAACGTGAAAGAAGCTTTCTGAGAAAACTTCTTTCTGTCTGTGAGTTCATCTCACAGACTTATAACTTAGACTCAGGAAGCAGTTGCACACTCTTTTTCGTGGAATCTGCAAAGCTGTGCGTCAACTGTTGCAAGAAGGGAAGGGTGGAACTCGTGTGTGATGAAGTCACACATCAGAAAGCAATCTCTCCAGAAAGTTCTCTGTAGTATGTGTGAGGACATTTTCCTTTTTCACCATGGGCCCTAGGGCTACAAATATCACTTTCCAGATCCACGAAAAGAGTGTTAGCAAACTGCTTCTTGAGGCATAGGTTGTAACTCTGTGAGATGAATTCACAGATCAGAAAGAAGTTTCTCAGAGCTTCTTTCACGTTTTGAACGGATGAATTTCCTTTATCAGCGTAGGCCTCAATGCGATCCAAGAAGCCCTTCTCAGTTTCTCAAAGACAGTGTTAATGGACTGCCCGAAACATAAGTGTAACTCTCTGAGATGAATTCACACATCACAAGAATGTTTCTAAGAAAAGCTTCTTTCTAGTTTTCATCTGTGGATATTTCCTTTGTCACCGTCACGTTCATGCGCTATGAAATACAAATTGCAGATTTTCCAGAAACTGTGTTAAACAACTGATAACTGAAAGAAACGTGTAACTCTGTGAGTTGGCATTCACACCTGGCAATGCAGTTTCTCAGAACGCTTCTCTTTAGTTGTTATGTGAGGATAATTCCTTTTTCACCCTAGCCCTCAATGAGCTCCCAAAGTATACCTTTGCCAGAATCCACGAGAACAGTGTTAGCAAACTTTCCAAGAAGGTAAGCGTTGAACTCTGTGTGATGAAGTCAACACATCAGAAAGCAATTCTCAGAAAGTTTCTCTGTAGTTATGATGTGAGGACATTTCCTTTTCACCATGGGCCCCTATGTGCTACCAAATTCACTTTCCAATTCCACGAAAAGAGTGTTAGCAAAACTGCTTCTTGAGACATAGTTTGTAACTCTGTGAGATGAATTCACAGATCAGAAAGAAGTTTCTCAGAAAGCTTCTTTCACGTTTTGAAGGGATGAAATTTCCTTTATCAGCGTAGGCCTCAATGCAATCCAAGGAAGCCCTTCTCAGCTTAATCAAAGACAGTGTTAATGGACTGCTCCACAAAACATAAGTGTAACTCTGTGAGATGAATTCACACATCACCAAGAAGTTTCTAAGAAAGCTTCTTTCTAGTTTTCATCTGTGGATATTTCCTTTCTCACCGTAAGGTTCATTGCGCTATGAAATACCAAACTGCAGATTTCCAGAAAACGGTGTTAACAAACTGATCATTGAAGAGAAAGGTGTAACTCTGTGAATTGCATTCACACATGGCAATGCAGTTTCTCAGAAAGCTTCTCTTTAGTTGTTATGTGAGGATAATTCGTTTTAACCCTAGACCTCAATGAGCTCCCAAATAGATCTTTGCAGATTCCACGAGAACAGTGTTATCAAACTGTTCCAAGAAGGGAAGGGTGGAACTCTCTGTGATGATGTCACACATCAGAAAGCAATCTCTCAGAAAGTTTCTTTGTAGTAATTATGTGAGGACATTTCCTTTTTCACCATGGGCCCCTATGGGCTGCCAAATATCACTTTCCAGATTCCACGAAAAGGAGTGTTAACAAACTGCTTGTTGAGGCATAGGTTGTAACTCTGTGAGATGAATACACAGATCAGAAAGAAGTTTCTCAGAAAGCTTCTTTCACGTTTTGAACGGGATGAAATTTCCTTTAACAGCGTAGGCCTCAATGCATCAAGGAAGCCCTTCTCAGCTTCCTCAAAGACAGTGTTAATGGACTGCTCTACGAAACAGTGAGTGTAACTCTGTGAGATGAATTCGACACATCACCAAGAAGTTTCTAAGAAAGCTTCTTTCTAGTTTTCATCTGTGGATATTTCCTTTGTCACCGTAAGGTTCATTCCGCTATGAAATACCAAATTGCAGATTTCCAGAAAACTGTGTTAACAACCTGATCACTGAAGAGAAACGTGTAACTCTGTGAGTTGCATTCACACATGGCAATGCAGTTTCTCAGAAAGCTTCTCTTTAGTTGTTAAGTGAGGATAATTCCTTTTTCACCCTAGCCCTCAATGAGCTCCCAAATATACCTTTGCAGAATCCACGAGAACAGTGTTAGTAAACTGTTCCAAGAAGGGAAGGGTGGAACGCTGTGTGATGAAGTCACACATCAGAAAGCAATCTCTCAGAAAGTCTCTCTGTAGTTATTATGTGAGGACATTTCCTTTTTCACCAAGGGCCCCTAGGGGTACCAAATATCACTTTCCAGATTCCACGAAAAGAGTTTTAGCAAACTGCTTCTTGAGGCATAGTTTGTAACTCTGTGAGATGAATTCACAGATCAGAAAGAAGTTTCTCAGAAAGCTTCTTTCACGTTTTGAACGGATGAAATTTCCTTTATCAGCCTAGGACTCAATGCGATCCAAGGAAGCCCTTCTCAGCTTCCTCAATGACAGTGTTAATGCACTGCACCACGAACAATAAGTGTAACTCTGTGAGATGAATTCACACATCACCAAGAAGTCTCTAAGAAAGCTTCTGTCTAGTTTTCATCTGTGGATATGTCCTTTGTCACCGTAAGGTTCATTGCGCTATGAAATACCAAATTGCAGATTTCCAGAAAACTGTGTTAACAAACTGATCACTGAAGAGAAATGTGTAACTCTGTGAGTTGCATTCACACATGGCAATACAGTCTCACAGAAAGCTTCTCTTTAGTTGTTATGTGAGGATAATTCCTTTTTCACCCTAGCCCTCAATGAGCTCCCAAATACACCTTTGCAGAATCCACGAGAACAGTGTTAGCAAACTGTTCGCAGAAGGGAAGGGTGGAACTCTGTGTGATGAAGTCACACATCAGAAAGCAATCTCTCAGAAAGTTTCTCTGTAGTTATGATGTGAGGACATTTCCTTTTTCACCATGGGCCCCTAAGGGCTACCAAATATCACTTTCCAGATTCCACGAAAAGAGTGTTAGCAAACTGCTTCTTGAGGCATAGGGTGTAACCCTGTGAGATGAATTCACAGATCAGAAAGAAGTTTCTCAAGCTTCTTTCACGATTTGAACGCATGAAAAGTCCTTTTTCAGCGTAGGCCTCAATGCGATCCAAGGAAGCCCTTCTCAACTTCCTCAAAGACAGTGTTCATGGACTGCTCCACGAAACATAAGTGCAATTCTGTGAGATGAATTCACACATCACCAAGATGTTTCCAAGAAAGCTTCTTCCTAGTTTTCATCTGAGGCTATTTCCTTTGTCACCGTAAGGTTCATTGCGCTATGAAATACCATATTGCAGATTTCCAGAAAACTGTGTTAACAAACTGATCACTGAAAGAAACGTGTAACTCTATGAGTTGCATTCACACATGGCAATGCAGTTTCTCAGAAAGCTTCTCTTTGGTTATTATTTGAGGATAGTTCCTTTTTCACCCTAGTCCTCAAAGAGCTCCCAAATATACCTTTGCAGAATCCACGAGAACAGTGTTAGCAAACTGTTCCAAGAAGGGAAGGGTGGAACTCTGTGTGATGAAGTCACACATCAGAAAGCAATCTCTCAGAAAGTCTCTCTGTAGTTGTTATGTGAGGATATTTCCTTTTTCACCATGGGACCCTATGGGCTACCAAATTTCACTTTCCAGATTCCACGAAAAGAGTGTTAGCAAACTGCATCTTGAGTCATAGGTTGTAACTCTGTGAGATGAATTCACAGATCAGAAAGAAGTTTCTCAGAAAGCTTCTTTCACGTTTTGAACGGATGAAATTTCCTTTATCAGCGTAGGCCTCAATGCAATCCAAAGAAGCCCCTCTCAGTTTCCTCAAAGAAAGTGTTAATGGACTGCTCCACGAAAGATAAGTGTAACTCTGTTAGATAAATTCACACATCACCAAGAAGTTTCTAAGAAACCTTCTTTCTAGTTTTCATCTGTGGATATTTCCTTTGACACCGTAAGGTTCATTGCGTTATGAAATACCAAATTGCAGATTTCCAGAAAACTGTGTTAACAAACTGATCACTGAAGAGAAACGTGTAACTCTGTGAGTTGCATTCACACATGGCAATGCAGTTTCTCAGAAAGCTTCTCTTTAGTTGTTATGTGAGGATAATTCCTTTTTCACCCTAGCCCTCAATGAGCTCCCAAATAAACCTTTGCAGAATCCACGAGAACACTGTTAGCAAACTGTTCCAAGAAGGGAAGGGTGGAACTCTGTGTGATGAAGTCACACATCAGAAAGCAATCACTCAGAAAGTTTCTCTGTAGTTATTATGTGAGGACATTTCCTTTTTCACCATGGGCCCCTAAGTGCTACCAAATATCACTTTCCAGATTCCACGAAAAGAGTGTTAGCAACCTGCTTCTTGAGGCATAGGTTGTAACTCTGTGAGATGAATTCACGGATTAGAAAGAAGTTATTCAGAAAGCTTCTTTCACGTTTTGAACGGATGAAATTTTCTTTGTCAGCGTAGGCCTCAATGCGATCCAAGGAAGCCCTTCTCAGCTTCCTGAAAGAGAGTGTTAATGGACTGTTCCACGAAACATAAGTGTAACTCTGTGAGATGAATTTACACATCACCACGAAGTTTCTAAGAAAGCTTCTTTCTAGTTTTCATCTGTGGATATTTCCCTTGTCACCTTTAGGTTCATTGCGCTATGAAATACCAAATTGCAGATTTCCAGAAAACTGTGTTAACAAACTAATCACTGAAGAGAAACGTGTAAGTCTGTGAGTTGCATTCACACATGGCAATGCAGTTTCTCAGAAAGATTCTCTTTAGTTATTATGTGAGGATAATTCCTTTTTCACCCTAGTCCTCAATGAGCTCCCAAATATACCTTTGCAGAATCCACGAGAACAGTGTTAGCAAACTGTTCCAAGAAGGGAAGGGTGGAACTCTGTGTGATGTAATCACACATCAGAAAGCAATCTCTCAGAAAGTTTCTCTGTAGTTATTATGTGAGGACATTTCCTTTTTAACCACGGGCCACTGTGTGCTACAAAATATCACTTTCGAGATTCCACGAAAAGAGTGTTAGTAAACTGCTTCTTGAGGCAGAGGTTGTAACTCTGTGAGATGAATTCACAGATCAGAAAGAAGTTTCTCAGAAAGCTTCTTTCACGTTTTGAACGGATGAAATTTCGTTTATCAGCGTAGGCCTCAATGCGATCCAAGGAAGCCTTTCTCAGCTTCCTCAAAGACAGTGTTAATGGACTGCTCCACGAAACATAAGTGCAACTCTGTGAGATGAATTCACACATCACCAAGATGTTTCTAAGAATGCTTCTTTCTAGTTTACATCTGTGGCTATTTCCTTTGTCACCGTAAGGTTCATTGCGCTCTAATATACCATATTGCAGATTTCCAGATAACTGTGTTAACAAACTGATCACTGAAGAGAAACGTGAAACTCTATGAGTTGCATTCACACATGGCAATGCAGTTTCTCAGAAAGCTTCTCTTTGGTTATTATTGGAGGATAGTTCCTTTTTCACCCTAGTCCTCAATGAGCTCCCAAATATACCTTTACAGAATCCACGAGAACAGTGTTAGCAAACTGTTCCAAGAAGGGAAGGGTGGAACTCTGTGTGATGAAGTCACACATCAGAAAGCAATCTCTCAGAAAGTCTCTCTGTAGTTGTTATGTGAGGATATTTCCTTTTTCACCATGGGCCCCTAAGGGCTACCAAATTTCACTTTCCAGATTCCACGAAAAGAGTGTTAGCAAACTGCTTCTTGAGGCATAGGTTGTAACTCTGTGAGATGAATTCACAGAGCAGAAAGAAGTTTCTCAGAAAGCTTCTTTCACGTTTTGAACGAATGAAATTTCCTTCATTAGCGTAGGCCTCAATGCAATCCAAAGAAGCCCCTCTCAGTTTCCTCAAAGACAGTGTTAATGGACTGCTCCACGAAACATAAGTGTGACTCTGTGAGATGAATTCACACATAACCAAGAAGTTTCTACGAAAGCTTCTTTCTAGTTTTCATCTGTGGATATTTACTTTGTCACCGTAAGGTTCATTGCGCTATGAAATACCAAATTGCAGATTTCCAGAAAACTGTGTTAACAAACTGATCACTGAAGAGAAACGAGTAACTCTGTGATTTGCGTTCACACATCGCAATGCAGTTTCTCAGAAAGCTTCTCTTTAGTTGTTATGTGAGGATAATTGCTTTTTCACCCTAGCCCTCAATGAGCTCCCAAATATACCTTTGCAGAATCCACGAGAACAGTGTTAGCAAACTGTTCCAAGAAAGGAAGGGTGGAACTCTGTGTGATGAAGTCACACATCAGAAAGCAATCTCTCAGAAAGTTTCTCTGTAGTTATTATGTGAGGACATTTCCTTTTTCACCATGGGCCACTATGGGCTACCAAATATCACTTTCCAGATTCCACGAAAAGAGTGTTAGCAAACTGTTTCTGGATTCATAGGTTGTAACTCTGTGAGGTGAATTCACAGATCTGAAAGAAGTTTCTCAGAAAGCTTCTTTCATGTTTTGAACGGATGAAATATTCTTTATCAGCATAGGCCTCAATGCGATCCAAGGAAGCCCTTCTAAGCTTCCTCAAAGACAGTGTTAATGGACTGCTCCACGAAACGGAAATGTAACTCTGCGAGATGAATTCACACATCACCAAGAAGTTCCTAAGAAAGCTTGTTTCTAGTTTTCATCTGTGGATATTTCCTTTGTCACCGTAAGGTTCATTGCGCTATGAAATACCAAATTGGAGATTTAAAGAAAACGGTGTTAACAAACTGATCTCTGAAGAGAAACGTGTAAGTCTGTGAGTTGCATTCACACATGGCAATGCAGTTTCTCAGAAAGCTTCTCTTTAGTTGTTATGTGAGGATAATTCCTTTTTCAACCTAGCCCTCAATGAGCTCCCAAATAAACCTTTGCAGAATCCATGAGAACAGTGTTAGCAAACTGTTCCAAGAAGGGAAGGGTGGAACTCTGTGTGATGAAGTCACACATCAGAAAGCAATGTCTCAGAAAGTTTCTCTGTATTTGTTATGTGAGGACATTTCCTTCTTCACCTTGGGCCCCTATGGGCTCCCAAATATCACTTTCCAGATTCCACGAAAAGAGTGTTAGCAAACTGCGTCTTGAGGCATAGTTTGTAACTCTGTGAGATGAATTCACAGATCAGAAAGAAGTTTCTCAGAAAGCTTCTTTCACGTTTTGAAGGGATGAAATTTCCTTTATCAGCGTAGGCCTCAATGCAATCCAAGGAAGCCCTTCTCAGCTTCCTCAAAGACAGTGTCAATGGACTGCTCCACAATACTTAAGTGTAACTCTGTGAGATGAATTCACACATCACCAAGAAGTTTCTAAGAAAGCTTCTTTGTAGTTTTCATCTGTGGATATTTCCTTTCTCACCGTAAGGTTCATTGCGCTATGAAATACCAAACTGCAGATTTCCAGAAAACGGTGTTAACAAACTGATCATTGAAGAGAAAGGTGTAACTCTGTGAATTGCATTCACACATGGCAATGCAGTTTCTCAGAAAGCTTCTCTTTAGTTGTTATGTGAGGATAATTCGTTTTTCACCCTAGACCTCAATGAGCTCCCAAATAGATCTTTGCAGATTCCACGAGAACAGTGTTATCAAACTGTTCCAAGAAGGGAAGGGTGGAACTCTGTGTGATGAAGTCACACATCAGAAAGCAATCTCTCAGAAAGTTTCTCTGTAGTAATTATGTGAGGTCATTTCCTTTTTCACCATGGGCCCCTATGGGCTGCCAAATATCACTTTCCAGATTCCACGAAAGGAGTGTTAACAAACTGCTTCTTGAGGCATAGGTTGTAACTCTGTGAGATGAATTCACAGATCAGAAAGAAGTTTCTCAGAAAGCTTCTTTCACGTTTTGAAGGGATGAAATTTCCTTTAACAGCGTAGGCCTCAATGCAATCCAAGGAAGCCCTTCTCAGCTTCCTCAAAGACAGTGTTAATGGACTGCTCTACGAAACGTGAGTGTTACTCTGTGAGATGAATTCACACATCTACAAGAAGTTTCTACGAAAGCTTCTTTCTAGTTTTCATCTGTGGATATTTCCTTTGTCACCGTAAGGTTCATTCCGCTATGAAATACCAAATTGCAGATTTCCAGAAAACTGTGTTAACAAACTGATCACTGAAGAGAAACGTGTAACTCTGTGATTTGCATTCACACATCGCAATGCAGTTTCTCAGAAAGCTTCTCTTTAGTTGTTATGTGAGGATAATTGCTTTTTCACCCTAGCCCTCAATGAGCTCCCAAATATACCTTTGCAGAATCCACGAGAACAGTGTTAGCAAACTGTTCCAAGAAAGGAAGGGTGGAACTCTGTGTGATGAAGTCACACATCAGAAAGCAATCTCTCAGAAAGTTTCTCTGTAGTTATTATGTGAGGACATTTCCTTTTTCACCATATGCCGCTATGGGCTACCAAATATCACTTTCCAGATTCCACGAAAAGAGTGTTAGCAAACTGTTTCTGGATTCATAGGTTGTAACTCTGTGAGGTGAATTCACAGATCTGAAAGAAGTTTCTCAGAAAGCTTCTTTCACGTTTTGAACGGATGAAATATTCTTTATCAGCATAGGCCTCAATGCGATCCAAGGAAGCCCTTCTAAGCTTCCTCAAAGACAGTGTTAATGGACTGCTCCACGAAACGGAAATGTAACTCTGCGAGATGAATTCACACATCACCAAGAAGTTCCTAAGAAAGCTTGTTTCTAGTTTTCATCTGTGGATATTTCCTTTGTCACCGTAAGGTTCATTGCGCTATGAAATACCAAATTGGAGATTTAAAGAAAACGGTGTTAACAAACTGATCTCTTAAGAGAAACGTGTAAGTCTGTGAGTTGCATTCACACATGGCAATGCAGTTTCTCAGAAAGCTTCTCTTTAGTTGTTATGTGAGGATAATTCCTTTTTCAACCTAGCCCTCAATGAGCTCCCAAATAAACCTTTGCAGAATCCACGAGAACAGTGTTAGCAAACTGTTCCAAGAAGGGAAGGGTGGAACTCTGTGTGATGAAGTCACACATCAGAAAGCAATGTCTCAGAAAGTTTCTCTGTATTTGTTATGTGAGGACATTTCCTTCTTCACCATGGGCCCCTATGGGCTCCCAAATATCACTTTCCAGATTCCACGAAAAGAGTGTTAGCAAACTGCGTCTTGAGGCATAATTTGTAACTCTGTGAGATGAATTCACAGATCAGAAAGAAGTTTCTCAGAAAGCTTCTTTCACGTTTTGAACGGATGAAATTTCCTTTATCAGCGTAGGCCTCAATGCAATCCAAGGAAGCCCTTCTCAGCTTCCTCAAAGACAGTGTGAATGGACTGCACCACGAACCATAAGTGTAACTTTGTGAGATGAATTCACACATCACCAAGAAGTTTCTAAGAAAGATTCTTTCTTGTTTTCATCTGTGGATATATCCTTTTTCACCGTAAGGTTCATTGCGGTTTGAAATACCAAATTGCAGATTTCCAGAAAACGGTGTTAACAAACTGATCTCTGAAGAGAAACGTGTAACTCTGTGAGTTGCATTCACACATGGCAATCCAGTTTCTCAGAAAGCTTCTCTTTAGTTGTTATGTGAGGATAATTCCTTTTCCACCCTAGCCCTCAATGAGCTCCCAAATATACCTTTGCAGAATCCACGAGAACAGTGTTAGCACACTGTTCCAAGAAGGGAAGGGTGGAACTCTGTGTGATGAAGTCACACATCAGAAAGCAATCTCTCAGAAAGTTTCTCTGTAGTAATTATGTGAGGACATTTCCTTTTTCACCATGGGCCCCTATGGGCTGCCAAATATCACTTTAAAGATTCCACGAAAGGAGTGTTAACAAACTGCTTCTTGAGGCATAGGTTGTAACTCTGTGAGATGAATTCACAGATCAGAAAGAAGTTTCTCAGAAAGCTTCTTTCACGTTTTGAAGGGATGAAATTTCCTTTAACAGCGTAGGCCTCAATGCAATCCAAGGAAGCCCTTCTCAGCTTCCTCAAAGACAGTGTTAATGGACTGCTCTACGAAACGTGAGTGTTACTCTGTGAGATGAATTCACACATCACCAAGAAGTTTCTAAGAAAGCTTCTTTCTAGTTTTCATCTGTGGATATTTCCTTTGTCACCGTAAGGTTCATTCCGCTATGAAATACCAAATTTCAGATTTCCAGAAAACTGTGTTAACAAACTGATCACTGAAGAGAAACGTGTAACTCTGTGATTTGCATTCACACATGGCAATGCAGTTTCTCAGAAAGCTTCTCTTTAGTTGTTATGTGAGGATAATTCCTTTTTCACCCTAGCCCTCAATGAGCTCCCAAATAGACCTTTACAGAATCTACGAGAACAGTGTTAGCAAACTGTTCCAAGAAGGGAAGGGTGGAACTCTGTGTGATGAAACACATCAGAAAGCAATCTCTCAGAAAGTTTATCTGTAGTTACTATGTGAGGACATTTCCTTTTTCACCATGGGCCCCTATGGGCTACCAAATATCACTTTCCAGATTCCACGAAAAGAGTGTTAGCAAACTGCTTCTTGAGGCATAGGTTGTAACCATGTGAGATGAATTCACAGATCAGAAAGAAGTTTCTCAGAAAGCTTCTTTCACCTTTTGAACGGATGAAATTTCGTTTATTAGCGTAGGCCTCAATGCGATCCAAGGAAACCCTTCTCAGCTTCCTCAAAGACAGTGTTAATGGACTGCTCCACGAAACATAAGTGTAACTCTGTGAGATGAATTCACACATCACCAAGAAGTTTCTAAGAAAGCTTCTTTCTAGTTTTCATCTGTGGATATTTCCTTTCTCACCGTAACGTTCATTGCGCTATGAAATACCAAATTGCAGATTTCCAGAAAACTGTGTTAACAAACTGATCACTGAATAGAAACGTGTAACTCTGTGAGTTGCATTCACACATGGCAATGCAGTTTCTCAGAAAGCTTCTCGTTAGGTGTTATGTGAGGATAATTCCTTTTTCACCCTAGCCCTCAATGAGCTCCAAAATAGACCTTTACAGAATCCACGAGAACAGTGTTAGCAAACTGTTCCAAGAAGGGAGGGTGGAACTCTGTGTGATGAAGTCACACATCAGAAAGCAATCTCTCAGAAAGTTTCTCTGTAGTAATTATGTGAGGACATTTCCTTTTTCACCATGGGCCACTATGGGCTCCCAGATATCACTTTCCAGATTCCACGAAAAGAGTGTTAGCAAACTGCTTCTTGAGGCATAGGTTGTAAGTCAGTGAGATGAATTCGCAGATCAGAAAGAAGTTTCTCAGAAAGCTTCTTTCACCATTTGAACGGATGAAATGTCCTTTATCAGCGTAGGCCTCAATGCGATCCAAGGAAGCCCTTCTCAGCTTCCTCAAAGACAGTGTGAATGGACTGCTCCACGAACCATAAGTGTAACTTTGTGAGATGAATTCACACATCACCAAGAAGTTTCTATGAAAGATTCTTTCTTGTTTTCATCTGTGGATATATCCTTTTTCACCGTAAGGTTCATTGCGCTTTGAAATACCAAATTGCAGATTTCCAGAAAACGGTGTTAACAAACTGATCTCTGAAGAGAAACGTGTAACTCTGTGAGTTGCATTCACACATGGCAATGCAGTTTCTCAGAAAGCTTCTCTTTAGGTGTTATGTGAGGATAATTCCTTTTTCACCCTAGCCCTCAATGAGCTCCAACATAGACCTTTACAGAATCCACGAGAACAGTGTTAGCAAACTGTTCCAAGAAGGGAGGGGTGGAACTCTGTGTGATGAAGTCACACATCAGAAAGCAATCTCTCAGAAAGTTTCTCTGTCGTTCTTCTGTGAGGACATTTCCATTTTCATCATGGGCCCCTATGTGCTACCAAATATCACTTTCCAGATTCCACGAAAAGAGTGTTAGCAAACTGCTTCTTGAGGCATAGGTTGTAACTCTGTGAGATGAATTCACAGATCAGAAAGAGGTTTCTCAGTAAGCTTCCTTCACGTTTTGAATGGATGATATTTCCTTCATCAGCGTAGGCCTCAATGCCATCCAAGGAAGCCCTTCTCAGCTTCTCAAAGACAGTGTTAATGGACTGCTCCACGACACATAAGTGTAACTCTGTGAGATGAATTCTCACATCACCAAGAAGTTTCCAAGAAAGTTTCTTTCCAGTTTTCATCTGTGGATATTTCCTTTGTCACCGTAAGGTTCATTGCGCAATGAAATACCAAATTGCAGATTTCCAGAAAACTGTGTTAACAAACTGATCACTGAAGAGAAACGTGTAACTCTGTGAGTTGCATTCACACATGGCAATGCAGTTTCTCAGAAAGCTTTTCTTTAGTTATTATGTGAGCATAATTCCTTTTTCACCCTAGCCCTCAATGAGCTGCCAAATATACCTTTGCAGAATCCACGAGAACAGTGTTAGCAAACTGTTCCAAGAAGGGAAGGGTGGAACTCCGTGTGATGAAGTCACACATCAGAAAGCATTCTCTCAGAAAGTTTTCTGTAGTTATTATGTGAGGACATTTCCTTTTTCACCATGGGCCCCTATGGGCTACCAAATATCACTTTCCAGATTGCACGAAAAGAGTGTTAGCAAACTGCTTCTTGAGGCATAGGTTGTAACTCTGTGACATGAATTCACAGATCAGAAAGAAGTTTCTCAGAAAGCTTCTTTCACCTTTTGAAAGGACGAAATTTCCTTTATCAGCCTAGGCCTCAATGCGATCCAAGGAAGCCCTTCTCAGCTTCCTCAAAGAGAGTGTTAATGGACTGCTCCACGAAACATAAGTGTAACTCTGTGAGATGAATTCAAACATCACCAAGAAGTTTCTAAAAAAGCTTCCTTCCAGGTTTCATCTGTGGATATTTCCTTGGTCACCGTAAGGTTCATTGCGCTATGAAATACCAAATTGCAGATTTCCAGAAAAATGTGTTAACAAACTGATCACTGAAGAGAAACGTGTAACTCTGTGAGTTGCATTCACACACAGCAATGCGGTTTCTCAGAAAGCTTCTCTTTAGTTATTCTGTGAGGATAATTCCTTTTTCACCCTAGCCCTCAATTAGCTCCCAAATGTACCTTTTCAGAATCCACGAGAACAGTGTTAGCAAACTGTTCCAAGAAGGGAAGTATGGAACTCTGTGTGATGAAGTCACACATCAGAAAGCAATCTCTCAGAAAGTTTTCCTGTAGTAATTATGTGAGGACATTTCCTTTTTCACCATGGACCCCTATGTGCTACCAAATATCACTTTCCAGATTCCACGAAAAGAGTATTAGCAAACTGCTTCTTGAGACATAGGTTTTAACTCTGTGAGATGAATTCACAGATTAGAAAGAAGTTTCTCAGAAAGCTTCTATCACGTTTTGAACGGATGAAATTTCCTTTATCAGCGTAGGCCTCAATGCGATCCAAGGAAGCCCTTCTCAGCTTCCTCAAAGACAGTGTTAATGGACTGCTCCACGAAACATAAGTGTAACTCTGTGAGATGAATTCACACATCACCAGGAAGTTTCCAAGAAAGCTTCTTTCTAGTTTTCATCTGTGGATATTTCCTTTGTCACCGTAAGGTTCATTGCGCTATGAAATACCAAATTGCAGATTTCCAGAAAACTGTGTTAACAAACTGATCACTGAAGAGAAAGGTGTAACTCTGTGAGTTGCAATCACACATGGCAATGCAGTTTCTCAGAACGCTTCTCTTCAGTTTTTATGTGAGGATAATTCCTTTCTCACCCTAGCCCTCAATGAGCTCCCAAATATACCTTTGCAGAATCCACGACAACAGTGTTAGCAAACTGTTCCAAGAAGGGAAGGGCGGAACTCTGTGTGATGAAGTCACACATCAGAAAGCAATCTCTCAGAAAGTCTCTCTGTAGTTATTATGTGAGGACATTTCCTTTTTCACCATGGGCCCCTATGGGCTACCAAATATCACTTTCCAGATTCCACGAAAAGAGTGTTTGCAAACTGCTTCTTGAGGCATAGGTTGTAAATCTGTGAGATGAATTCACAGATCAGAAAGAAGTTTCCTAGGAAGCTTCTGTCACGTTTTGAACGGATGAAATTTCCTTTATCAGCGTAGGACTCAATGCGATCCAAGGAAGCCCTTCTCAGCTTCCTCAAAAACAGTGTTAATGGACTGCACCAAGAAACGTAAGTGTAAGTCTATGAGATGAATTCACACATCACCAAGAAGTTTCTAAGAAAGCTTCTTTCTAGTTTTCATCTGTGGATATTTCCTTTGTCACTGTCAGGTTCACTGCGCTATGAAATACCAAATTGCAGATTTCCAGAAAACTGTGTTAACAACCTGATCACTGAAGAGAGACATGTAACTCTGTGAGTTGCATTCACACATGGCAATGCAGTTTCTCAGAAAGCTTCTCTTTAGTTGTTATGTGAGGATAATTCCTTTTTCACCCTAGCCCTCAATGAGCTCCCAGAAACACCTTTGCAGAATCCACGAGAACAGTGTTAGCAAACTGTTCCAAGAAGGGAAGGTTGGAACTCAGTGTGATGAAGTCACACATCAGAAAGCAATCTCTCAGAAAGTTTCTCTGTAGTTATTATGTGAGGACATTTCCTTTTTCACCATGGGCCCCTAGGGTCTACCAAATATCACTTTCCAGATTCCACGAAAAGAGTGTTAGCAAACTGCTTCTTGAGGCATAGGTTGTAACACTGTGAGATGAATTCACAGATCAGAAAGAAGTTTCTCAGAAACCTTCTTTTACGTTTTGAAGGAATGAAATTTCCTTTATCAGCATAGGTCTCAATGCGATCCAAGGAAGCCCTTCTCAGTTTCCTGAAAGAGAGTGTTAATGGACTGCTCCACCAATCATAAGTGTACCTCTGTGAGATGAATTCACACATCACCAAGAAGTTTCTAAGAAAGCTTCTTTCTAGTTTTCATCTGTGGATATTTCCTTTGTCACCGTAAGGTTCATTGCGCTATGAAATACCAAACTGCAGATTTCCAGAAAACTGTGTTAACAAACTGATCACTGAAGAGAAACCTGTAACTCTGTGAGTTGCATTCACGCATGGCAATGCAGTTTCTCAGAAAGTTTCTCTTTAGTTGTTATGTGAGGATAATTCCTTTTTCACCCTAGCCCTCAATGAGCTCCCAAATATACCATTGCAGAATCCACGAGAACTGTGTTAGCAAACTGTTCCAAGAAGGGAAGGGTGGAACTCTGTGTGATGAAGTCACACATCAGAAAGCAATCTCTCAGAAAGTTTCTCTGTAGTTATTATGTGAGGACATTTCCGTTTTCACCATGGGCCGCTAGCGGGCTACCAAATATTACTTTTCAGATTCCACGAGAAGAGTGTTAGCAAACTGCTTCTTGAGGCATAGGTTGTAACTCTGTGAGATGAATTCACAGATCAGAAAGAAGTTTCTCAGAAAGCTTCTTTCACGTTTTGAACGGATGAAATTTCCTTTATCAGCATAGGCCTCAATGCGATCCAAGGAAGCCCTTCTCAGCTTCCTCGAAGACACTGTTAATGGACTGCTCCACGAAACATAAGTGTAACTCTGTGAGATGAATTCACACATCACCAAGCAGTTTCTAAGAAAGCTTCTTTCTAGTTTTCATCTGTGGATATTTCCTTTGTCACCGTAAGGTCCATTGCGCTATGAAATACCAAATTGCAGATTTCCAGAAAACTGTGTTAACAAACTGATCACTGAAGAGAAACGTGTAACTCTGTGAGTTGCATTCACACATGGCAATGCAGTTTCTCAGAAAGCTTCTCTTTAGTTATTATGAGAGGATAATTCCTTTTCACTCCCTAGCCCTCAATGAGCTCCCAAATATACCTTTGCAGAATCCACGAGAACAGTGTTAGCAAACTGTTCCAAGAAGGGAAGGGTGGAACTCTGTGTGATGAAGTCACACATCAGAAAGCAATCTCTCAGAAAGTTTCTCTGTAGTTATGATGTGAGGACATTTCCTTTTTCACCTCGGGCCTCTAGGGGCTACCAAATATCACTTTCCAGATTCCACGAAAAGAGTGTTAGCAAACTGTTTCTTGAGGCATAGGTTGTAACTCTGTGAGATGAATTCACAGATCAGAAAGAAGTTTCTCAGAAAGCTTCTTTCACGTGTTGAATGGATGTAATTTCCTTTATCAGCGTAGGCCTCAATGCGATCCAAGGAAGCCCTTCTCAGCTTCCTCAAAGACAGTGTTAATGGAGTGCTCCACGAAACATAAGTGTAACTCTGTGAGATGAATTCACACATCACTAGGAAGTTTATAAGAAAGCTTCTTTCTACTTTTTCATCTGTGGATATTCCTTTGTCACCGTAAGGTTCATTGCGCTATGAAATACCAAATTGCAGATTTCCAGAAAACTGTGTTAACAAACTGATCACTGAAGAGAAACGTGTAACTCTGTGAGTTGCATTCACACATGGCAATGCAGTTTCTCAGAAAGCTTCTCTTTAGTTATTATGTGAGGATAATTCCTTTTTCACCCTAGCCCTCAATGAGCTCCCAAATATATCTTTGCAGAATCCACGACAACAGTGTTAGCAAACTGTTCCAAGAAGGGAAGGGTGGAACTCTGTGTGATGAAGTCACACATCAGAAAGCAATCTCTCAGAAAGTTTCTCTGTAGTTATGATGTGAGGACATTTCCTTTTTCACCATGGGCCCCTATGGGCTACCAAATATCACTTTCCAGATTCCACGAAAAGAGTGTTAGCAAACTGCTTCTTGAGGCATAGGTTGTAACTCTGTGAGATGAATTCACAGATCAGAAAGAAGTTTCTCAGAAAGCTTCTTTCACGTTTTGAACGGATGAAATTTCCTTTATCAGCGTAGGCCTCAATGCGATCCAAGGAAGCCCTTCTCAGCTTCCTCAAAGACAGTGTTAATGGACTGCTCCACGAAACATAAGTGTAACTCTGTGAGATGAATTCACACATCACCAAGAAGTTTCTAAGAAAGCTTCTTTCTAGTTTTCATCTGTGGATATTTCCTTTGTCACCGTAAGGTTCATTGCGCTATGAAATACCAAATTGCAGATTTCCAGAAAACTGTGTTAACAAACTGATCACTGAAGAGAAACGTGTAACTCTGTGAGTTGCATTCACACATGGCAATGCAGTTTCTCAGAAAGCTTCTCTTTAGTTATTATGTGAGGATAATTCCTTTTCACCCTAGCCCTCAATGAGCTCCCAAATATACCTTTGCAGAATCCACGAGAACAGTGTTAGCAAACTGTTCCAAGAAGGGAAGGGTGGAACTCTGTGTGATGAAGTCACACATCAGAAAGCATCTCTCAGAAAGTTTCTCTGTAGTTATTATGTGAGGACATTTCCTTTTTCACCATGGGCCCCTATGGGCTACCAAATATCACTTTCCAGATTCCACGAAAAGAGTGTTAGCAAACTGCTTCTTGAGGCATAGGTTGTAACTCTGTGAGATGAATTCACAGATCAGAAAGAAGTTTCTCAGAAAGCTTCTTTCACGTTTGAACGGATGAAATTTCCTTTATCAGCGTAGGCCTCAATGCGATCCAAGGAAGCCCTTCTCAGCTTCCTCAAAGACAGTGTTAATGGACTGCTCCACGAAACATAAGTGTAACTCTGTGAGATGAATTCACACATCACCAAGAAGTTTCTAAGAAAGCTTCTTTCTAGTTTTCATCTGTGGATATTTCCTTTGTCACCGTAAGGTTCATTGCGCTATGAAATACCAAATTGCAGATTTCCAGAAAACTGTGTTAACAAACTGATCACTGAAGAGAAACGTGTAACTCTGTGAGTTGCATTCACACATGGCAATGCAGTTTCTCAGAAAGCTTCTCTTTAGTTGTTATGTGAGGATAATTCCTTTTCACCCTAGCCCTCAATGAGCTCCCAAATATACCTTTGCAGAATCCACGAGAACAGTGTTAGCAAACTGTTCCAAGAAGGGAAGGGTGGAACTCTGTGTGATGAAGTCACACATCAGAAAGCAATCTCTCAGAAAGTTTCTCTGTAGTTATTATGTGAGGACATTTCCTTTTTCACCATGGGCCCCTATGGGCTACCAAATATCACTTTCCAGATTCCACGAAAAGAGTGTTAGCAAACTGCTTCTTGAGGCATAGGTTGTAACTCTGTGAGATGAATTCACAGATCAGAAAGAAGTTTCTCAGAAAGCTTCTTTCACGTTTTGAACGGATGAAATTTCCTTTATCAGCGTAGGCCTCAATGCGATCCAAGGAAGCCCTTCTCAGCTTCCTCAAAGACAGTGTTAATGGACTGCTCCACGAAACATAAGTGTAAGTCTATGAGATGAATTCACACATCACCAAGAAGTTTCTAAGAAAGCTTCTTTCTAGTTTTCATCTGTGGATATTTCCTTTATCACTGTCAGGTTCATTGCGCTATGAAATACCAAATTGCAGATTTCCAGAAAACTGTGTTAACAAACTGATCACTGAAGAGAGACGTGTAACTCTGTGAGTTGCATTCACACATGGCAATGCAGTTTCTCAGAAAGCTTCTCTTTAGTTGTTATGTGAGGATAATTCCTTTTTCACCCTAGCCCTCAATGAGCTCCCAGAATATACCTTTGCAGAATCCACGAGAACAGTGTTAGCAAACTGTTCCAAGAAGGGAAGGTTGGAACTCTGTGTGATGAAGTCACACATCAGAAAGCAATCTCTCAGAAAGTTTCTCTGTAGTTATTATGTGAGTACATTTCCTTTTTCACCATGGGCCCCTATGGGCTCCCAAATATCACTTTCCAGTTTCCACGAAAAGAGTGTTAGCAAACTGCCTCTTTAGGCACAGGTTGTAACTCTGTGAGATGAATTCACACATCAGAAAGAAGTTTCTCAGAAAGCTTCTTTTACGTTTTGAACGGATGAAATTTCCTTTATCAGCGTAGGCCTCAATGCGATCCAAGGAAGCCCTTCTCAGCTTCCTCAAAGACAGTGTTAATGGACTGCTCCACGAAACATAAGTGTAACTCTGTGAGATGAATTCACACATCACCAAGAAGTTTCTAAGAAAGCTTCTTTCTAGTTTTCATCTGTGGATATTTCCTTTGTCACCGTAAGGTTCATTGCGCTATGAAATACCAAATTGCAGATTTCCAGAAAACTGTGTTAACAAACTGATCACTGAAGAGAAACGTGTAACTCTGTGAGTTGCATTCACACATGGCAATGCAGTTTCTCAGAAAGCTTCTCTTTAGTTGTTATGTGAGGATAATTCCTTTTTCACCCTAGCCCTCAATGAGCTCCCAAATATACCATTGCAGAATCCACGAGAACAGTGTTAGCAAACTGTTCCAAGAAGGGAAGGGTGGAACTCTGTGTGATGAAGTCACACATCAGAAAGCAATCTCTCAGAAAGTTTCTCTGTAGTTATTATGTGAGGACATTTCCTTTTTCACCATGGGCCCCTAGGGGCTACCAAATATCACTTTCCAGATTCCACGAAAAGAGTGTTAGCAAACTGCTTCTTGAGGCATAGGTTGTAACTCTGTGAGATGAATTCACAGATCAGAAAGAAGTTTCTCAGAAAGCTTCTTTCACGTTTTGAACGGATGAAATTTCCTTTATCAGCGTAGGCCTCAATGCGATCCAAGGAAGCCCTTCTCAGCTTCCTCAAAGACAGTGTTAATGGACTGCTCCACGAAACATAAGTGTAACTCTGTGAGATGAATTCACACATCACCAAGAAGTTTCTAAGAAAGCTTCTTTCTAGTTTTCATCTGTGGATATTTCCTTTGTCACCGTAAGGTTCATTGCGCTATGAAATACCAAATTGCAGATTTCCAGAAAACTGTGTTAACAAACTGATCACTGAAGAGAAACGTGTAACTCTGTGAGTTGCATTCACACATGGCAATGCAGTTTCTCAGAAAGCTTCTCTTTAGTTATTATGTGAGGATAATTCCTTTTTCACCCTAGCCCTCAATGAGCTCCCAAATATACCTTTGCAGAATCCACGAGAACAGTGTTAGCAAACTGTTCCAAGAAGGGAAGGGTGGAACTCTGTGTGATGAAGTCACACATCAGAAAGCAATCTCTCAGAAAGTTTCTCTGTAGTTATGATGTGAGGACATTTCCTTTTTCACCATGGGCCTCTAGGGGCTACCAAATATCACTTTCCAGATTCCACGAAAAGAGTGTTAGCAAACTGCTTCTTGAGGCATAGGTTGTAACTCTGTGAAATGAATTCACAGATCAGAACGAAGTTTCTCAGAAAGCTTCTTTCACGTGTTGAAGGGATGAAATTTCCTTTATCAGCGTAGGCCTCAATGCGATCCAAGTAAGCCCTTCTCAGCTTCATCAAAGACCGTGTTAATGGACTGCTCCACGAAACATAAGTGTAACTCTGTGAGATGAATTCACACATCACCAAGAAGTTTCTAAGAAAGCTTCTTCCTAGTTTTCTTCTGTGGATATTTCCTTTGTCACCGTAAGGTTCATTGCGCTATGAAATACCAAATTGCAGATTTCCAGAAAACTGTGTTAACAAACTGATCACTGAAGAGAAACGTGTAACTCTGTGAGTTGCATTCACACATGGCAATGCAGTTTCTCAGAAAGCTTCTCTTTAGTTATTATGTGAGGATAATTCCTTTTTCACCCTAGCCCTCAATGAGCTCCCAAATATACCATTGCAGAATCCACGAGAACAGTGTTAGCAAACTGTTCCAAGAAGGGAAGGGTGGAACTCTGTGATGAAGTCACACATCAGAAAGCAATCTCTCAGAAAGTTTCTCTGTAGTTATTATATGAGGACATTTCCTTTTTCACCATGGGCCCCTAGGGGCTACCAAATATCACTTTCCAGATTCCACGAAAAGAGTGTTAGCAAACTGCTTCTTGAGGCATAGGTTGTAACTCTGTGAGATGAATTCACAGATCAGAAAGAAGTTTCTCTGAAAGCTTCTTTCACGTTTTGAACGGATGAAATTTCCTTTATCAGCGTAGGCCTCAATGCGATCCAAGGAAGCCCTTCTCAGCTTCCTCAAAGACAGTGTTAATGGACTGCTCCACGAAACATAAGTGTAACTCTGTGAGATGAATTCACACATCACCAAGAAGTTTCTAAGAAAGCTTCTTTCTAGTTTTCATCTGTGGATATTTCCTTTGTCACCGTAAGGTTCATTGCGCTATGAAATACCAAATTGCAGATTTCCAGAAAACTGTGTTAACAAACTGATCACTGAAGAGAAACGTGTAACTCTGTGAGTTGCATTCACACATGGCAATGCAGTTTCTCAGAAAGCTTCTCTTTAGTTGTTATGTGAGGATAATTCCTTTTTCACCCTAGCCCTCAATGAGCTCCCAAATATACCTTTGCAGAATCCACGAGAACAGTGTTAGCAAACTGTTCCAAGAAGGGAAGGGTGGAACTCTGTGTGATGAAGTCACACATCAGAAAGCAATCTCTCAGAAAGTTTCTCTGTAGTTATTATGTGAGGACATTCCTTTTTCACCATGGGCCCCTATGGGCTACCAAATATCACATTCCAGATTCCATGAAAAGAGTGTTAGCAAACTGCTTCTCGAGGCACAGGTTGTAACTCTGTGAGATGAATTCACAGATCAGAAAGAAGTTTCTCAGAAAGCTTCTTTCACGTTTTGAACGGATGAAATTTCCTTTATCAGCGTAGGCCTCAATGCGATCCAAGGAAGCCCTTCTCAGCTTCCTCAAAGACAGTGTTAATGGACTGCTCACGAAACATAAGTGTAACTCTGTGAGATGAATTCACACATCACCAAGAAGTTTCTAAGAAAGCTTCTTTCTAGTTTTCATCTGTGGATATTTCCTTTGTCACCGTAAGGTTCATTGCGCTAATGAAATACCAAATTGCAGATTTCCAGAAAACTGTGTTAACAAACATGATCACTGAAGAGAAACGTGTAACTCTGTGAGTTGCATTCACACATGGCAATGCAGTTTCTCAGAAAGCTTCTCTTTAGTTATTATGTGAGGATAATTCCTTTTTCACCCTAGCCCTCAATGAGCTCCCAAATATACCTTTGCAGAATCCACGAGAACAGTGTTAGCAAACTGTTCCAAGAAGGGAAGGGTGGAACTCTGTGTGATGAAGTCACACATCAGAAAGCAATCTCTCAGAAAGTTTCTCTGTAGTTATTATGTGAGGACATTTCCTTTTTCACCATGGGCACCTATGGGCTACCAAATATCACTTTCCAGATTCCACGAAAAGAGTGTTAGCAAACTGCTTCTTGAGGCATAGGTTGTAACTCTGTGAGATGAATTCACAGATCAGAAAGAAGTTTCTCAGAAAGCTTCTTTCACGTTTTGAACGGATGAAATTTCCTTTATCAGCGTAGGCCTCAATGCGATCCAAGGAAGCCCTTCTCAGCTTCCTCAAAGACAGTGTTAATGGACTGCTCCACGAAACATAAGTGTAACTCTGTGAGATGAATTCACACATCACCAAGAAGTTTCTAAGAAAGCTTCTTTCTAGTTTTCATCTGTGGATATTTCCTTTGTCACCGTAAGGTTCATTGCGCTATGAAATACCAAATTGCAGATTTCCAGAAAACTGTGTTAACAAACTGATCACTGAAGAGAAACGTGTAACTCTGTGAGTTGCATTCACACATGGCAATGCAGTTTCTCAGAAAGCTTCTCTTTAGTTATTATGTGAGGATAATTCCTTTTTCACCCTAGCCCTCAATGAGCTCCCAAATATACCTTTGCAGAATCCACGAGAACAGTGTTAGCAAACTGTTCCAAGAAGGGAAGGGTGGAACTCTGTGTGATGAAGTCACACATCAGAAAGCAATCTCTCAGAAAGTTTCTCTGTAGTTATTATGTGAGGACATTTCCTTTTTCACCATGGGCCCCTATGGGCTACCAAATATCACTTTCCAGATTCCACGAAAAGAGTGTTAGCAAACTGCTTCTTGAGGCATAGGTTGTAACTCTGTGAGATGAATTCACAGATCAGAAAGAAGTTTCTCAGAAAGCTTCTTTCACGTTTTGAACGGATGAAATTTCCTTTATCAGCGTAGGCCTCAATGCGATCCAAGGAAGCCCTTCTCAGCTTCCTCAAAGACAGTGTTAATGGACTGCTCCACGAAACATAAGTGTAACTCTGTGAGATGAATTCACACATCACCAAGAAGTTTCTAAGAAAGCTTCTTTCTAGTTTTCATCTGTGGATATTTCCTTTGTCACCGTAAGGTTCATTGCGCTATGAAATACCAAATTGCAGATTTCCAGAAAACTGTGTTAACAAACTGATCACTGAATAGAGACGTGTAACTCTGTGAGTTGCATTCATACATGGCAATGCAGTTTCGCAGAAAGCTTCTCTTGAGTTATTATGTGAGGATAATTCCTTTTTCACCCTAGCCCTCAATGAGCTCCCAAATATACCTTTGCAGAATCCACGAGAACAGTGTTAGCAAACTGTACCAAGAAGGGATGGGTGGAACTCTGTGTGATGAAGTCACACATCAGAAAGCAATCTCTCAGAAAGTCTCTCTGTAGTCATTATGTGAGGACATTTCCTTTTTCACCATGGGCCCCTAAGGGCTACCAAATATCACTTTCCAGATTCCACGAAAAGAGTGTTAGCAAACTGCTACTTGACGCATAGGTTGTAACTCTGTGAGATGAATTCACAGATCAGAAAGAAGTTTCTCAGAAAGCTTCTTTCACGTTTTGAACGGATGAAATTTCCTTTATCAGCGTAGGCCTCAATGCGATCCAAGGAAGCCCTTCTCAGCTTCCTCAAAGACAGTGTGAATGGACTGCTCCACGAAACATAAGTGTAACTCTGTGAGATGAATTCACACATCACCAAGAAGCTTCTAAGAAAGCTTCTTTCTAGTTTTCATCTGTGGATATTTCCTTTGTCACCGTCAGGTTCATTGCTCTATGAAATACCAAATTGCAGATTTCCAGAGAACTGTGTTAACAAACTGATCACTGAAGAGAAACGTGTAACTCTGTGAGTTGCATTCACACATGGCAATGCAGTTTCTCAGAAAGCTTCTCTTTAGTTGTTATGTGAGGATAATTCCTTTTTCACCCTAGCCCTCAATGAGCTCCCAAATATAGCTTTGCAGAATCCACGAGAACAGTGTTAGCAAACTGTTCCAAGAAGGGAAGGGTGGAACTCTGTGTGAAGAAGTCACACATCGGAAAGCAATCTCTCAGAAAGTTTCTCTGTAGTTATTATGTGAGGACATTTCCTTTTTCACCATGGGCCCCTAGGAGCTATCAAATATCACTTTCCAGATTCCACGAAAAGAGTGTTAGCAAACTGCTTCTTGAGGCATAGGTTGTAAGTATGTGAGATGAATTCACAGATCAGAAAGAAGTTTCTCAGAAAGCTTCTTTCACGTTTTGAACGGATGAAATTTCCTGTATCAGCGTAGGCCTCAATGCGATCCAAGGAAGCCCTTCTCAGCTTCCTCAAAGACAGTGTTAATGGACTGCTCCACGAAACATAAGTGTAACTCTGTGAGATGAATACAGACATCACCAAGAAGTTTCTAAGAAAGCTTCTCTCTAGTTTTCACCTCTGGATATTTCCCTTGTCACCGTAAGGTTCATTCCGCTATGAAATACCAAATTGCAGATTTCCAGAAAACTGTGTTAACAAACTGATCACTGAAGAGAAACGTGTAACTCTGTGAGTTGCATTCACACATGGCAATGCAGTTTCTCAGAAAGCTTCTCTTTAGTTGTTATGTGAGGATAATTCCTTTTTCACCCTAGCCCTCAATGAGCTCCCAAATATACCTTTGCAGAATCCACGAGAACAGTGTTAGCAAACTGTTCTAAGAAGGGAAGGGTGGAATCTCTGTGTGATGAAGTCACACATCAGAAAGCAATCTCTCAGAAAGTTTCTCTGTAGTGATTATGTGAGGACATTTCCTTTTTCACCATGGGCCCCTAGGGGTTACCAAATATCACTTTCCAGATTCCACGAATAGAGTGTTAGCAAACTGCCTCTTGAGGCATAGGTTGTAACTCTGTGAGATGAATTCACATATCAGAAAGAAGTTTCTCAGAAAGCTTCTTTCACATTTTGAACGGATGAAATTTCCGTTATCAGCGTAGACCTCAATGCGATCCAAGGAAGCCCTTCTCAGCTTCCGCAAAGACAGTGTGAATGGACTGCTCCACGAAACATAAGTGTAACTCTGTGAGATGAATTCACACATCAACAATAAGTTTCTAAGAAAGCGTCTTTCTAGTTTTCATCTGTGGATATTTCCTTTGTCACCGTAAGGTTCATTGCGCTATGACATACCAAATTGCAGATTTCCAGAAAACTGTGTTAACAAACTGATCACTGAAGAGAAACGTGTAACTCTGTGAGTTGCATTCACACATGGCAATGCAGTTTCTCAGAAAGCTTCTCTTAGTTGTTATGTGAGGATAATTCCTTTTTCACCCTAGCCCTCATTGAGCTTCCAAATATACATTTGCAGAATCCACAACAACAGTGTTAGCAAACTGTTCCAAGAAGGGAAGGGTGGAACTCTGTGATGAAGTCACACATCAGAAAGCAATCTCTCAGAAAGTTTCTCTGTAGTTATTATATGAGGACATTTCCTTTCTCACCATGGGCCCCTATGGGCTACCAAATATCACTTTCCAGATTCCACGAAAAGAGGTTTAGCAAACTTCTTCTTGAGGCATAGGTTGTAACTCTGTGAGATGAATTCACAGATCAGAAAGAAGTTTCTCAGAAAGCTTCTTTCACGTTTTGAACGGATGAAATTTCCTTTATCAGCGTAGGCCTCAATGCGATCCAAGGAAGCCCTTCTCAGCTTCCTCAAAGACAGTGTTAATGGACAGCTCCACGAAACATAAGTGTAACTCTGTGAGATGAATTCACACATCACCAAGATGTTCCTAGGAAAGCTTCTTTCTGGTTTTCGTGTGTGGATATTTCCGTTGTCACGGTAAGGTTCATTGCGCTATGAATTACCAAATTGCAGATTTCCAGAAAACTGTGTTAACAAACTGATCACTGAAGAGAAACGTGTAACACTGTGAGTTGCATTGACACATGGCAAGGAAGTTTCTCAGAAAGCTTCTCTTTAGTTATTATGTGAGGATATTTCCATTATCACCCTAGCCCTCAATGAGCTCCCAAATATACCTTTGCAGGATCCACGAGAACAGTGTTAGGAAACTGTTCCAAGAAGGGAAGGGTGGAACTCTTTGTGATGAAGTCACACATCAGAAAGCAATGTCTAAAAAACCTTCTCTTTAGTTATCATGTGAGGATATTTCCATTATCACCCTAGCCCTCAATGAGCTCCCAAATATACCTTTGCAGGATCCACGAGAACAGTGTTAGGAAACTGTTCCAAGAAGGGAAGGGTGGATCTCTGTGTGTTGAAGTCACACATCAGAAAGCAATCTCTCAGAATGTTTCTCTGTAGTTATTATGTGAGGACATTTCCTTTTTCACCATGAGCCCCTGTGGGCTCCCAAATATCACTTTCCAGATTCCACGAAAATAGAGTTAACAAACTGCTCCTTGAGGCATAGGTTGTAAATCTGTGAGATGAATTCACAGATCAGAAAGAAGTTTCTCAGAGAGCTTCTTTCACGTTTTGAACGGATGAAATTTCCTTTTTCAGCGTAGGCCTCAATGCGATCCAAGTAAGCCCTTCTCAGCTTCCTCGAAGACAGTGTTAATCGACTGCTCCACGAAACATAAGTGCAACTCTGTGAGATAAATGCAAACATCATGAAGAAGTTTCTAAGAAAGCTTCTTTCTAGTTTTCATCTCTGGATATTTACTTTGTCACCGTAAGGTTCATTGCGCTATGAAATACCAAATTGCAGATTTCCAGAAAACTGTGTTAACAAACTGATCACTGAAGAGAAAGTTGTAACCCTGTGAGTTGCATTCACACATGGCAATGCAGTTTCTCAGAAAGCTTCCCTTTAGTTATTATGTGAGGATAATTCCTTGTTCACCCTAGCCCTCAATGAGCTCCCAAATATACCTTTGCAGAATCCACGAGAACAGTGTTAGCAAACTGTTCCAAGAAGGGAAGGGTGGAACTCTGTGTGATGAAGTCACACATCAGAAAGCAATCTCTCAGAAAGTTTCTCTGTAGTTATTATGTGAGGACATTTCCTTTTTCACCATGGGCCCCTATGGGCTACCAAATATCACTTTCCAGATTTCAACGAAAAGTGTGTTAGCAAACTGCTTCTTGAGGCATAGGTTGTAACTCTGTGAGATGAATTCACAGATCAGAAAGAAGTTTCTCAGAAAGCTTCTTTCACGTTTTGAACGGATGAATATTTCCTTTATCAGCGTAGGCCTCAATGCGATCCAAGGAAGCCCTTCTCAGCTTCCTCAAAGACAGTGTTAATGGACTGCTCCACGAAACATAAGTGTAACTCTGTGAGATGAATTCACACATCACCAAGAAGTTTCTAAGAAAGCTTCTTTCTAGTTTTCATCTGTGGATATTTCCTTTGTCACCGTAAGGTTCATTGCGCTATGAAATACCAAATTGCAGATTTCCAGAAAACTGTGTTAACAAACTGATCACTGAAGAGAAACGTGTAACTCTGTGAGTTGCATTCACACATGGCAATGCAGTTTCTCAGAAAGCTTCTCTTTAGTTATTATGTGAGGATAATTCCTTTTCACCCTAGCCCTCAATGAGCTCCCAAATATACCTTTGCAGAATCCACGAGAACAGTGTTAGCAAACTGTTCCAAGAAGGGAAGGGTGGAACTCTGTGTGATGAAGTCACACATCAGAAAGCAATCTCTCAGAAAGTTTCTCTGTAGTTATTATGTGAGGACATTTCCTTTTTCACCATGGGCCCCTGTGGGCTACCAAATATCACTTTCCAGATTCCACGAAAAGAGTGTTAGCAAACTGCTTCTTGAGGCATAGGTTGTAACTCTGTGAGATGAATTCACAGATCAGAAAGAAGTTTCTCAGAAAGCTTCTTTCACGTTTTGAACGGATGAAATTTCCTTTATCAGCATAGGCCTCAATGCGATCCAAGGAAGCCCTTCTCAGCTTCCTCAAAGACAGTGTTAATGGACTGCTCCACGAAACATAAGTGTAACTCTGTGAGATGAATTCACACATCACCAAGAAGTTTCTAAGAAAGCTTCTTTCTAGTTTTCATCTGTGGATATTTCCTTTGTCACCGTCAGGTTCATTGCGCTATGAAATACCAAATTGCAGATTTCCAGAAAACTGTGTTAACAAACTGATCACTGAAGAGAAACGTGTAACTCTGTGAGTTGCATTCACACATGGCAATGCAGTTTCTGAGAAAGCTTCTCTTTAGTTGTTATGTGAGGATAATTCCTTTTTCACCCTAGCCCTCAATGAGCTCCCAAATATACCTTTGCAGAATCCACGAGAACAGTGTTAGCAAACTGTTCCAAGAAGGGAAGGGTGGAACTCTGTGTGATGAAGTCACACATCAGAAAGCAATCTCTCAGAACGTTTCTCTGTAGTTATTATGTGAGGACATTTCCTTTTTTACCATGGGCCCCTGTGGGCTACCAAATATCACTTACCAGATTCCACGAAAAGAGTGTTAGCAAAGTGCTTCTTGAGGCATAGGTTGCAACCCTGTGAGATGACTTCACAGATCAGAAAGAAGTTTCTCAGAAAGCTTCTTTCACGTTTTGAACGGATGAAATGTCCTTCATCAGCATAGGCCTCAATGCGATCCAAGGAAGCCCTTCTCAGCTTCCTCAAAGACAGTGTTAATGGACTGCTCCACGAAACATAAGTGTAACTCTGTGAGATGAATTCACACATCACCAAGAAGTTTCTAAGAAAGCTTCTTTCTAGTTTTCATCTGTGGATATTTCCTTTGTCACCGTCAGGTTCATTGCGCTATGAAATACCAAATTGCAGATTTCCAGAAAACTGTGTTAACAAACTGATCACTGAAGAGAAACGTGTAACTCTGTGAGTTGCATTCACACATGGCAATGCAGTTTCTCAGAAAGCTTCTCTTTAGTTGTTATGTGAGGATAATTCCTTTTTCACCCTAGCCCTCAATGAGCTCCCAAATATACCTTTGCAGAATCCACGAGAACAGTGTTAGCAAACTGTTCCAAGAAGGGAAGGGTGGAACTCTGTGTGATGAAGTCACACATCAGAAAGCAATCTCTCAGAAAGTTTCTCTGTAGTTATGATGTGAGGACATTTCCTTTTTCACCATGGGCCCCTATGGGCTACCAAATATCACTTTCCAGATTCCACGAAAAGAGTGTTAGCAAACTGCTTCTTGAGGCATAGGTTGTAACTCTGTGAGATGAATTCACAGATCAGAAAGAAGTTTCTCAGAAAGCTTCTTTCACGTTTTGAACGGATGAAATTTCCTTTATCAGCGTAGGCCTCAATGCGATCCAAGGAAGCCCTTCTCAGCTTCCTCAAAGACAGTGTTAATGGACTGCTCCACGAAACATAAGTGTAACTCTGTGAGATGAATTCACACATCACCAAGAAGTTTCTAAGAAAGCTTCTTTCTAGTTTTCATCTGTGGATATTTCCTTTGTCACCGTCAGGTTCATTGCGCTATGAAATACCAAATTGCAGATTTCCAGAAAACTGTGTTAACAAACTGATCACTGAAGAGAAACGTGTAACTCTGTGAGTTGCATTCACACATGGCAATGCAGTTTCTCAGAAAGCTTCTCTTTAGTTGTTATGTGAGGATAATTCCTTTTTCACCCTAGCCCTCAATGAGCTCCCAAATATACCTTTGCAGAATCCACGAGAACAGTGTTAGCAAACTGTTCCAAGAAGGGAAGGGTGGAACTCTGTGTGATGAAGTCACACATCAGAAAGCAATCTCTCAGAAAGTTTCTCTGTAGTTATTATGTGAGGACATTTCCTTTTTCACCATGGGCCCCTGTGGGCTACCAAATATCACTTTCCAGATTCCACGAAAAGAGTGTTAGCAAACTGCTTCTTGAGGCATAGGTTGTAACTCTGTGAGATGAATTCACAGATCAGAAAGAAGTTTCTCAGAAAGCTTCTTTCACGTTTTGAACGGATGAAATTTCCTTTATCAGCGTAGGCCTCAATGCGATCCAAGGAAGCCCTTCTCAGCTTCCTCAAAGACAGTGTTAATGGACTGCTCCACGAAACATAAGTGTAACTCTGTGAGATGAATTCACACATCACCAAGAAGTTTCTAAGAAAGCTTCTTTCTAGTTTTCATCTGTGGATATTTCCTTTGTCACCGTAAGGTTCATTGCGCTATGAAATACCAAATTGCAGATTTCCAGAAAACTGTGTTAACAAACTGATCACTGAAGAGAAACGTGTAACTCTGTGAGTTGCATTCACACATGGCAATGCAGTTTCTCAGAAAGCTTCTCTTTAGTTGTTATGTGAGGATAATTCCTTTTTCACCCTAGCCCTCAATGAGCTCCCAAATATACCTTTGCAGAATCCACGAGAACAGTGTTAGCAAACTGTTCCAAGAAGGGAAGGGTGGAACTCTGTGTGATGAAGTCACACATCAGAAAGCAATCTCTCAGAAAGTTTCTCTGTAGTTATGATGTGAGGACATTTCCTTTTTCACCATGGGCCCCTATGGGCTACCAAATATCACTTTTCAGATTCCACGAAAAGAGTGTTAGCAAACTGCTTCTTGAGGCATAGGTTGTAACTCTGTGAGATGAATTCACAGATCAGAAAGAAGTTTCTCAGAAAGCTTCTTTCACGTTTTGAACGGATGAAATTTCCTTTATCAGCATAGGCCTCAATGCGATCCAAGGAAGCCCTTCTCAGCTTCCTCAAAGACAGTGTTAATGGACTGCTCCACGAAACATAAGTGTAACTCTGTGAGATGAATTCACACATCACCAAGAAGTTTCTAAGAAAGCTTCTTTCTAGTTTTCATCTGTGGATATTTCCTTTGTCACCGTCAGGTTCATTGCGCTATGAAATACCAAATTGCAGATTTCCAGAAAACTGTGTTAACAAACTGATCACTGAAGAGAAACGTGTAACTCTGTGAGTTGCATTCACACATGGCAATGCAGTTTCTCAGAAAGCTTCTCTTTAGTTGTTATGTGAGGATAATTCCTTTTTCACCCTAGCCCTCAATGAGCTCCCAAATATACCTTTGCAGAATCCACGAGAACAGTGTTAGCAAACTGTTCCAAGAAGGGAAGGGTGGAACTCTGTGTGATGAAGTCACACATCAGAAAGCAATCTCTCAGAAAGTTTCTCTGTAGTTAGTATGTGAGGACATTTCCTTTTTCACCGTGGGCCCCTATGGGCTACCAAATATCACTTTCCAGATTCCACGAAAAGAGTGTTAGCAAACTGCTTCTTGAGGCATAGGTTGTAACTCTGTGAGATGAATTCACAGATCAGAAAGAAGTTTCTCAGAAAGCTTCTTTCACGTTTTGAACGGATGAAATTTCCTTTATCAGCGTAGGCCTCAATGCGATCCAAGGAAGCCCTTCTCAGCTTCCTCAAAGACAGTGTTAATGGACTGCTCCACGAAACATAAGTGTAACTCTGTGAGATGAATTCACACATCACCAAGAAGTTTCTAAGAAAGCTTCTTTCTAGTTTTCATCTGTGGATATTTCCTTTGTCACCGTAAGGTTCATTGCGCTATGAAATACCAAATTGCAGTTTCCAGAAAACTGTGTTAACAAACTGATCACTGAAGAGAAACGTGTAACTCTGTGAGTTGCATTCACACATGGCAATGCAGTTTCTCAGAAAGCTTCTCTTTAGTTGTTATGTGAGGATAATTCCTTTTTCACCCTAGCCCTCAATGAGCTCCCAAATATACCTTTGCAGAATCCACGAGAACAGTGTTAGCAAACTGTTCCAAGAAGGGAAGGGTGGAACTCTGTGTGATGAAGTCACACATCAGAAAGCAATCTCTCAGAAAGTTTCTCTGTAGTTATGATGTGAGGACATTTCCTTTTTCACCATGGGCCCCTTTGGGCTACCAAATATCACTTTCCAGATTCCACGAAAAGAGTGTTAGCAAACTGCTACTGGAGGCATAGGTTGTAACTCTGTGAGATGAATTCACAGATCAGAAAGAAGTTTCTCAGAAAGCTTCTTTCACGTTTTGAACGGATGAAATTTCCTTTATCAGCGTAGGCCTCAATGCGATCCAAGGAAGCCCTTCTCAGCTTCCTCAAAGACAGTGTTAATGGACTGCTCCACGAAACATAAGTGTAAGTCTGTGAGATGAATTCACACATCCCCAAGAAGTTTCTAAGAAAGCTTCTTTCTAGTTTTCATCTGTGGATATTTCCTTTGTCACCGTAAGGTTCATTGCGCTATGAAATACCAAATTGCAGATTTCCAGAAAACTGTGTTAACAAACTGATCACTGAAGAGAAACGTGTAACTCTGTGAGTTGCATTCACACCTGGCAATGCAGTTTCTCAGAAAGCTTCTCTTTAGTTGTTATGTGAGGATAATTCCTTTTTCACCCTAGCCCTCAATGAGCTCCCAAATATACCTTTGCAGAATCCACGAGAACAGTGTTAGCAAACTGTTCCAAGAAGGGAAGGGTGGAACTCTGTGTGATGAAGTCACACATCAGAAAGCAATCTCTCAGAAAGTTTCTCTGTAGTTATTATGTGAGGACATTTCCTTTTTCACCAGTGGGCCCCTATGGGCTACCAAATATCACTTTCCAGATTCCACGAAAAGAGTGTTAGCAAACTGCTTCTTGAGGCATAGGTTGTAACTCTGTGAGATGAATTCACAGATCAGAAAGAAGTTTCTCAGAAAGCTTCTTTCACGTTTTGAACGGATGAAATTTCCTTTATCAGCGTAGGCCTCAATGCGATCCAAGGAAGCCCTTCTCAGCTTCCTCAAAGACAGTGTTAATGGACTGCTCCACGAAACATAAGTGTAACTCTGTGAGATGAATTCACACATCACCAAGAAGTTTCTAAGAAAGCTTCTTTCTAGTTGTCATCTGTGGATATTTCATTTGTCACCGTAAGGTTCATTGCGCTATGAAATACCAAATTGCAGATTTCCAGAAAACTGTGTTAACAAACTGATCACTGAAGAGAAACGTGTAACTCTGTGAGTTGCATTCACACCTGGCAATGCAGTTTCTCAGAAAGCTTCTCTTTAGTTGTTATGTGAGGATAATTCCTTTTTCACCCTAGCCCTCAATGAGCTCCCAAATATACCTTTGCAGAATCCACGAGAACAGTGTTAGCAAACTGTTCCAAGAAGGTAAGCGTGGAACTCTGTGTGATGAAGTCACACATCAGAAAGCAATCTCTCAGAAAGTTTCTCTGTAGTTATGATGTGAGGACATTTCCTTTTTCACCATGGGCCCCTATGGGCTACCAAATATCACTTTCCAGGTTCCACGAAAACAGTTTTAGCAAACTGCTTCTTGAGGCATAGGTTGTAACTCTGTGAGATGAATTCACAGTTGAGAAAGAAGTTTCTCAGAAAGCTTCTTTCACGTTTTGAACGGATGAAATTTCCTTTATCAGCATATGCCTCAATGCGATCCAAGGAAGCCCTTCTCAGCTTCCTCAAAGACAGTGTTAATGGACTGCTCCACGAAACATAAGTGTAACTCTGTGAGATGAACTCACACATCACCAAGAAGTTTCTAAGAAAGCTTCTTTCCAGTTTTCATCTGTGGATAATTCCTTTGCCACCGTAAGGTTCATTGCGCTACGAAATACCAAATTGCAGTTTTCCAGAAAACTGTGTTAAAAAAACTGATCACTAAAGAGAAACGTGTAACTCTGTGAGTTGCATTCACACATGGCAATGCAGTTTCTCAGAAAGCTTCTCTTTAGTTGTTATGTGAGGATAATTCCTTTTGCACCCTAGCCCTCAATGAGCTCCCAAATATACCTTTGCAGAATCCACGAGAACAGTGTTAGCAAACTGTTCCAAGAAGGGAAGGGTGGAACTCTGTGGGATGAAGTCACACATCAGAAAGCAATCTCTCAGAAAGTTTCTCTGTAGTTATTATGTGAGGACATTTCCTTTTTCACCGTGGGCCCCTGTGGGCAACCAAATATCACTTTCCAGATTCCAAGAAAGGGTGTTAGCAAACTGCTTCTTGAGGCATAGGTTGTAACTCTGTGAGATGAATTCACAGATCAGAAAGAAGTTTCTCAAAATGCTTCGTTTACGTTTTGAACGGATGAAATTTCCTTTATTAGCGTATGCCTCAATGCGATCAAAGGAAGCCCTTCTCAGCTTCCTCAAAGACAGTGTTAATGGACTGCTCCACGAAACATAAGTGTAACTCTGTGAGATGAATTCACACATCACCAAGAAGTTTCTAAGAAAGCTTCGTTCTAGTTGTCATCTGTGGATATTTCATTTCTCACCGTAAGTTTCATTGCGCTATGAAATACCAAATTGCAGTTTTCCAGAAAACTGTGTTAACAAACTGATCACTGAAGAGAAACGTGTAACTCTGTGAGTTGCATTCACACCTGGCAATGCAGTTTCTCAGAAAGCCTCTCTTTAGTTGTTATGTGAGGATAATTCCTTTTTCACCCTAGCCCTCAATGAGCTCCCAAATATACCTTTGCAGAATCCACGAGACCAGTGTTAGCAAACTGTTCCAAGAAGCGAAGGGTGGAACTCTGTGTGATGAAGTCACACATCAGAAAGCAATCTCTCAGAAGGTTTCTCTGTAGTTATGATGTGAGGACATTTCCTTTTTCACAATGGGCCCCTTTGGGCTACCAAATATCACTTTCCAGATTCCACGAAAAGAGTGTTAGCAAACTACTTCTGGAGGCATAGGTTCTAACTCTGTGAGATGAATTCACAGATCAGAAAGAAGTTTCTCAGAAAGCTTCTTTCACGTTTTGAACGGACGAAATTTCCTTTATCAGCGTAGGCCTCAATGCGATCCAAGGGAGCCCTTCTCAGCTTTCTCAAAGGCAGTGTTAATGGACTGCTAGACGAAACATAATTGTAAGTCTGTGAGATGAATTCACACATCACCAAGAAGTTTCTAAGAAAGCTTCTTTCTAGTTTTCATCTGTGGATATTTCCTTTGTCACCGTAAGGTTCATTCCGCTATGAAATACCAAATTGCAGATTTCCAGAAAACTTTGTTAACAAACTGATGACTGAAGAGAAACGTGTAACTCTGTGAGTTGCATTCACACCTGGCAATGCAGTTTCTCAGAAAGCTTCTCTTTAGTTGTTATGTGAGGATAATTCCTTTTGCACCCTAGCCCTCAATGAGCTCCCAAATATACCTTTGCAGAATCCACGAGAACAGTGTTAGCAAACTGTTCCAAGAAGGGAAGGGTGGAACTCTGTGGGATGAAGTCAGACATCAGAATGCAATCTCTCAGAAAGTTTCTCTGTAGTTATTATGTGAGGACATTTCCTTTTTCACCGTGGGCCCCTGTGGGCAACCAAATATCACTTTCCAGATTCCACGAAAGGGTGTTAGCAAACTGCTTCTTGAGGCATAGGTTGTAACTCTGTGATATGAATTCACAGATCAGAAAGAAGTTTCTCAAAATGCTTCGTTTACGTTTTGAACGGATGAAATTTCCTTTATCAGCGTATGCCTCAATGCGATCCAAGGAAGCCCTTCTCAGCTTCCTCAAAGACAGTGTTAATGGACTGCTCCACGAAACATAAGTGTAACTCTGTGAGATGAATTCACACATCACCAAGAAGTTTCTAAGAAAGCTTCGTTCTAGTTGTCATCTGTGGATATTTCATTTGTCTCCGGAAGTTTCATTGCGCTATGAAATACCAAATTGCAGTTTTCCAGAAAACTGTGTTAACAAACTGATCACTGAAGAGAAACGTGTAATTCTTTGAGTTGCATTCACACCTGGCAATGCAGTTTCTCAGAAAGCTTCTCCTTAGTTGTTATGTGAGGATAATTCCTTTTTCACCCTAGCCCTCAATGAGCTCCCAAATATACCTTTGCAGAATCCACGAGAACAGTGTTAGCAAACTGTTCCAAGAAGGGAAGGGTGGAACTCTGTGTGATGAAGTCACACATCAGAAAGCAATCTCTCAGAAAGTTTCTCTGTAGTTATGATGTGAGGACATTTCCTTTTTCACCATGGGCCCCTTTGGGCTACCAAATATCATTTTCCAGATTCCACGAAAGAGTGTTAGCAAACTGCTTCTTGAGGCATAGGTTGTAACTCTGTGAGATGAATTCACAGATCAGAGAGAAGTTTCTCAAAATGCTTCGTTTACGTTTTGAACGGATGAAATTTCCTTTATCAGCGTATGCCTCAATGCGATCCAAGGAAGTCCTTCTCAGCTTCATCAAAGACAGTGTTAATGGACTGCTACACGAAACATAAGTGTAACTCTGTGAGATGAATTCACACATCACCAAGAAGTTTCTAATAAAGCTTCTTTCTAGTTTTCATCTGTGGATATTTCCTTTATCACCGTAAGGTTCATTCCGCTATGAAATACCAAATTGCAGATTTCCAGAAAACTTTGTTAACAAACTGATCACTGAAGAGAAACGTGTAACTCTGTGAGTTGCATTCACACCTGGCAATGCAGTTTCTCAGAAAGCTTCTCTTTAGTTGTTATGTGAGGATAATTCCTTTTTCACCCTAGCCCTCAGTGAGCTCCCAAATATACCTTTGCAGAGTCCACGAGAACAGTGTTAGCAAACTGTTGCAAGAAGGGACTGTTGGAACTCTGTGGGATGAAGTCACACATCAGAAAGCAATCTCTCAGAAAGTTTCTCTGTAGTTAGTATGTGAGGACACTTCCTTTTTCACCGTGGGCCCCTGTGGGCTACCAAATATCACTTTCCAGATTCCACGAAAGAGTGTTAGCAAACTGCTTCTTGAGGCATGGTTGTAACTCTGTGAGATGAATTCACAGATCAGAAAGAAGTTTCTCAAAATGCTTCTTTAACGTTTTGAACGGATGAAATTTCCTTTATCAGCGTAGGCCTCAATGCGATCCAAGGAAGCCCTTCTCAGCTTCCTCAAAGACAGTGTTAATGGACTGCTCCACGAAACATAAGTGTAACTCTGTGAGATGAATTCACACATCACCAAGAAGTTTCTAAGAAAGCTTCTTTCTAATTGTCATCTGTGGATATTTCATTTGTCACCGTAAGGTTCATTGCGCTATGAAATACCAAATTGCAGATTTCCAGAACACTGTGTTAACAAACTGATCACTGAAGAGATAAGTGTAACTCTGTGAGTTGCATTCACACCTGGCAATGCAGTTTCTCAGAAAGCTTCTCTTTGGTTTTTATGTGAGGATAATTCTTTTTCACCCTAGTCCTCAATGACCTCCCAAATATACCTTTGCAGAATCCACGAGAACAGTGTTAGCAAACTTTTCCAAGAAGGTAAGCGTGGAACTCTGTGTGATGAAGTCACACATCAGAAAGCAATCTCTCAGAAAGTTTCTCTGTAGTTATGATGTGAGGACATTTCCTTTTTCACCATGGGCCCCTATGGGCTACCAAATATCACTTTCCAGATTCCACGAAAAGAGTGTTAGCAAACTGCTTCTTGAGGCATAGGTTGTAACTCTGTGAGATGAATTCACAGATGAGAAAGAAGTTTCTCAGAAAGCTTCTTTCACGTTTTGAACGGATGAAATTTCCTTTATCAGCGTAGGCCTCAATGCGATCCAAGGAAGCCCTTCTCAGCTTCCTCAAAGACAGTGTTAATGGACTGCTCCACGAAACATAAGTGTAACTCTGTGAGATGAATTCACACATCACCAAGAAGTTTCTAAGAAAGCTTCTTTCTAGTTTTCATCTGTGGATATTTCCTTGTCACCGTAAGGTTCATTGCGCTATGAAATACCAAATTGCAGATTTCCAGAAAACTGTGTTAACAAACTGATCACTGAAGAGAAACGTGTAACTCTGTGAGTTGCATTCACACATGGCAATGCAGTTTCTCAGAAAGCTTCTCTTTAGTTGTTATGTGAGGATAATTCCTTTTTCACCCTAGCCCTCAATGAGCTCCCAAATATACCTTTGCAGAATCCACGAGAACAGTGTTAGCAAACTGTTCCAAGAAGGGAAGGGTGGAACTCTGTGTGATGAAGTCACACATCAGAAAGCAATCTCTCAGAAAGTTTCTCTGTAGTTATTATGTGAGGACATTTCCTTTTTCACCGTGGGCCCCTGTGGGCTACCAAATATCACTTTCCAGATTCCACGAAAAGAGTGTTAGCAAACTGCTTCTTGAGGCATAGGTTGTAACTCTGTGAGATGAATTCACAGATCAGAAAGAAGTTTCTCAGAAAGCTTCTTTCACGTTTTGAACGGATGAAATTTCCTTTATCAGCGTAGGCCTCAATGCGATCCAAGGAAGCCCTTCTCAGCTTCCTCAAAGACAGTGTTAATGGACTGCTCCACGAAACATAAGTGTAACTCTGTGAGATGAATTCACACATCACCAAGAAGTTTCTAAGAAAGCTTCTTTCTAGTTTTCATCTGTGGATATTTCCTTTGTCACCGTAAGGTTCATTGCGCTATGAAATACCAAATTGCAGATTTCCAGAAAACTGTGTTAACAAACTGATCACTGAAGAGAAACGTGTAACTCTGTGAGTTGCATTCACACATGGCAATGCAGTTTCTCAGAATGCTTCTCTTTAGTTGTTATGTGAGGATAATTCCTTTTTCACCCTAGCCCTCAATGAGCTCCCAAATATACCTTTGCAGAATCCACGAGAACAGTGTTAGCAAACTGTTCCAAGAAGGGAAGGGTGGAACTCTGTGTGATGAAGTCACACATCAGAAAGCAATCTCTCAGAAAGTTTCTCTGTAGTTATTATGTGAGGACATTTCCTTTTTCACCATGGGCCCCTATGGGCTACCAAATATCACTTTCCAGATTCCACGAAAACAGTGTTAGCAAACTGCTTCTGGAGGCATAGGTTGTAACTCTGTGAGATGAATTCACAGATCAGAAAGAAGTTTCTCAGAAAGCTTCTTTCACGTTTTGAACGGATGAAATTTCCTTTATCAGCGTAGGCCTCAATGCGATCCAAGGAAGCCCTTCTCAGCTTCCTCAAAGACAGTGTTAATGGACTGCTCCACGAAACATAAGTGTAACTCTGTGAGATGAATTCACACATCACCAAGAAGTTTCTAAGAAAGCTTCTTTCAAGTTTTCATCTGTGGATATTTCCTTTGTCACCGTAAGGTTCATTACGCTATGAAATACCAAATTGCAGATTTCCAGAAAACTGTGTTAACAAACTGATCACTGAAGAGAAACGTGTAACTCTGTGAGTTGCATTCACACATGGCAATGCAGTTTCTCAGAAAGCTTCTCTTTAGTTGTTATGTGAGGATAATTCCTTTTGTCACCCTAGCCCTCAATGAGCTCCCAAATATACCTTTGCAGAATCCACGAGAACAGTGTTAGCAAACTGTTCCAAGAAGGGAAGGGTGGAACTCTGTGTGATGAAGTCACACATCAGAAAGCAATCTCTCAGAAAGTTTCTCTGTAGTTATTATGTGAGGATATTTCCTTTTTCACCATGGGCCCCTAGGGGCTACCAAATATCACTTTCCAGATTCCACGAAAAGAGTGTTAGCAAACTGCTTCTTGAGGCATAGGTTGTAACTCTGTGAGATGAATTCACAGATCAGAAAGAAGTTTCTCAGAAAGCTTCTTTCACGTTTTGAACGGATGAAATTTCCTTTATCAGCTAGGCCTCAATGCGATCCAAGGAAGCCCTTCTCAGCTTCCTCAAAGACAGTGTTAATGGACTGCTCCACGAAACCTAAGTGTAACTCTGTGAGATGAATTCACACATCACCAAGAAGTTTCTAAGAAAGCTTCTTTCTAGTTTTCATCTGTGGATATTTCCTTTGTCACCGTAAGGTTCATTGCGCTATGAAATACCAAATTGCAGATTTCCAGAAAACTGTGTTAACAAACTGATCACTGAAGAGAAACGTGTAACTCTGTGAGTTGCATTCACACATGGCAATGCAGTTTCTCAGAAAGCTTCTCTTTAGTTGTTATGTGAGGATAATTCCTTTTTCACCCTAGCCCTCAATGAGCTCCCAAATATACCTTTGCAGAATCCACGAGAACAGTGTTAGCAAACTGTTCCAAGAAGGGAAGGGTGGAACTCTGTGTGATGAAGTCACACATCAGAAAGCAATCTCTCAGAAAGTTTCTCTGTAGTTATTATGTGAGGACATTTCCTTTTTCACCATGGGCCCCTAAGGGCTACCAAATATCACTTTCCAGATTCCACGAAAAGAGTGTTAGCAAACTGCTTCTTGAGGCATAGGTTGTAACTCTGTGAGATGAATTCACAGATCAGAAAGAAGTTTCTCAGAAAGCTTCTTTCACGTTTTGAACGGATGAAATTCCTTTATCAGCGTAGGCCTCAATGCGATCCAAGGAATGCCCTTCTCAGCTTCCTCAAAGACAGTGTTAATGGACTGCTCCACGAAACATAAGTGTAACTCTGTGAGATGAATTCACACATCACCAAGAAGTTTCTAAGAAAGCTTCTTTCTAGGTTTCCTCTGTGGATATTTCCTTTATCACCGTCAGGTTCATTGCGCTATGAAATACCAAATTGCAGATTTCCAGAAAACTGTGTTAACAAACTGATCACTGAAGAGAAACGTGTAACTCTGTGAGTTGCATTCACACATGGCAATGCAGTTTCTCAGAAAGCTTCTCTTTAGTTATTATGTGAGGATAATTCCTTTTTCACCCTAGCCCTCAATGAGCTCCCAAATATACCTTTGCAGAATCCACGAGAACAGTGTTAGCAAACTGTTCCAAGAAGGGAAGGGTGGAACTCTGTGTGATGAAAGTCACACATCAGAAAGCAATCTCTCAGAAAGTTTCTCTGTAGTTATTATGTGAGGACATTTCCTTTTTCACCATGGGCCCCTATGGGCTACCAAATATCACTTTCCAGATTCCACGAAAAGAGTGTTAGCAAACTGCTTCTTGAGGCATAGGTTGTAACTCTGTAAGATGAATTCACAGATCAGAATGAAGTATCTCAGAAAGCTTCTTTCACGTTTTGAACGGATGAAATTTCCTTTATCAGCGTAGGCCTCAATGCGATCCAAGGAAGCCCTTCTCAGCTTCCTCAACGACAGTGTTAATGGACTGCTCCACGAATCATAAGTGTAACTCTGTGAGATGAATTCACACATCACCAAGAAGTTTCTAAGAAAGCTTCTTTCCAGTTTTCATCTGTGGATATTTCCTTTGTCACCGTAAGGTTCATTGCGCTATGAAATACCAAATTGCAGATTTCCAGAAAACTGTGTTAAGAAACTGATCATGAAGAGAAGCGTGTAACTCTGTGAGTTGAATTCACACATGGCAATGCAGGTTTCTCAGAAAGCTTCTCTTTAGTTATTATGTGAGGATAATTCCTTTTTCACCCTAGCCCTCAATGAGCTCCCAAATATACATTTGCAGAATCCACGAGAACAGAGTTAGTAAACTGTTCCAAGAAGGGAAGGGTGGAACTCTGTGTCATGAAGTCACACATCAGAAAGCAATCTCTCAGAAAGTTTCTCTGTAGTTATTATGGGAGGACATTTCCTTTTTCACCATGGGCCCCTGTGTGCCAGCAAATATCACTTTCCAGATTCCACGAAAAGAGTTTTAGCAAACTGCTTCTTGAGGCGTAGGTTGTAACTCTGTGAGATGAATTCACAGATCAGAAAAAGTTTCTCGGAAAGCTTCTTTCACATTTTGAACGGATGAAATTTCCTTGATCAGCGTAGGCCTCAATGCCATCAAAGGAAGCCCTTCTCAGCTTCCTCAAGGTCAGTGTTAATGGACTGCTCCAGAAAACATAAGTGTAACTCTGTGAGATGAATTCACACATCACCAAGAAGTTTCTAAGAAAGCGTCTTTCTAGTTTTCATCTGTGGAAATTTCCTTTGTCACCGTAAGGTTTACTGCGCTATGAAATACCAAATTGCAGATTTCCAGAACACTGTGTTAACAAACTGATCACTGAAGAGAAACGTGTAACTCTGTTAGTTGCATTCACACATGGCAATGCACTTTCTCAGAAAGCTTCTCTTTACTTATTATGTGAGGATAATTCCTTTTTCACCCTAGCCCTCAATGAGCTCCCAAATATACCTTTGCAGAATCCACGAGAACAGTGTTAGCAAACTGTTCCTAGAAGGGAAGGGTGGAACTCTGTGTGATGAAGTCACATATCAGAAAGCCATCTCTCAGAAAGTCTCTCTATATTTATTATGGGAGGATAGTTCCTATTTCACCATGGGCCCCTAAGGACTACCAAATATCACTTTCCAGATTCCACGAAAAGAGTATTAGCATACTGCTTCTTGAGGCATAGGTTGTAACTCTGTGAGATGAATTCACAGATCAGAAAGAAGTTTCTCAGAAAGCTTCTTTCTCGTTTTGAATGGATGAAATTTCCTTGATCAGCGTAGGCCTCAATGCCATCAAAGGAAGCCCTTCTCAGCTTCCTCAAAGACAGTGTGAATGGACTACTCCACGAAACATAAGTGTAACTCTGTGAGATGAATTCACACATCACCAAGAAGTTTCTAAGAAAGCTTCTTTCTAGTTTTCATCTGTGGATATTTCCTTTGTCTCCGTCAGGTTCATTGCGCTATGAAATAGCAAATTGCAGATTTCCAGAAAACTGTGTTAACAAACTGATCACTGAAGAGAAACGTGTAACTAGGTGAGTTGCATTCACACATGGCTATGCAATTTATCAGAAAGCTTCTCTTTAGTTATTATGTGAGGATAATTCCTTTTTCACCCTAGCCCTCAATGAACTCCCAAATATTCCTTTGCAGAATCCACGAGAACAGTGTTAGCAAACTGTTCCAAGAAGGGAAGGGTGGAACTCTGAGTGATGAAGTCACACATCAGAAAGCAATCTCTCAGAAAGTATCTCTGTAGTTATTATTTGAGGACATTTCCTTTTTCTCCATGGGCCCCAATGGGCTACCACATATCACTTTCCAGATTCCACGAAAAGAGTGTTAGCAAACTGCTTCTTGAGGCATAGGTTGTAACTCTCTGAGATGAATTCACAGATCAGAAAGAAGTTTCTCAAAAAGCTTCTTTCACGTTTTGAATGGATGAAATTTCCTTTATCAGCGTAGGATGCAATGCGATCGGAGGAAGCGCTTTTCACCTTCCTCAAAGACAGTGTTAATGGACTGGTCCACGAAACATAATTGTAACTCTGTGAGATGAATTCACACATGGCAATGCAGTTTCTCAGAAAGCTTCTCTTTAGTTATTATGTGAGGATAATTCCTTTTTCATCCTAGCCCACAATGAGCTCCCAAATATACCTTTGCAGAATCCACGAGAACAGTGTTAGCAAACTGTTCCAAGAAGGGAAGGGTGGAACTCTGTGTGATGAAGTCACACATCAGAAAGCAATCTCTCAGAAACTTCCTCTGTATTTATTATTTGAGGAATTCTCCTTTTTCACCATGGGCCCCTATGGGCTAACAAATATCACTTTCCAGATTCCACGAAAAGAGTGTTAGCAAACTGCTTCTTGAGGCATAGTTTGTAACTCTCTGAGATGAATTCACAGATCAGAAAAAAGGATCTCAAAAAGCTTCTTTCACGTTTTGAACGGATGAAATTTCCTTTATCAGCGTAGGGCTCAATGCGATCCAAGGAAGCCCTTCTCAGCTTCCTAACAGACAGTGTTAATGGACTGCTCCACGAAACATAAGTGTAACTCTGGAGATGAATTCGCACATCACCAAAAAGTTTGCAAGAAAATTTCTTTCCAGTTTTCATCTGTGGATATTTCCTTGGTCACCGTAAGGTTCATTGCGCTATGAAATACCAAATTGCAGATTTCCATAGAACTGTGTTAACAAACTTATCACTGAAGAGAAACGTGTAACACTGTGAGTTGCATTCCCACATGGCAATGCGGTTTCTCAGAAAGCTTCTCTTTAGTTATTATGTGAGGATAAGTCCTTTTTCACCCTACCCCTCAATGTGCTCCAAATATACCTTTGCAGAATCCACGAGAACAGTGTTAGCAATCTGTTCCAAGAAGGGAATGGTGGAACTCTCAGTGATGAAGTCACACATCAGAAAGCAATCTCTCAGAAAGTTTCTCTGTAGTTCTTATGTGAGGACATTTCCTTTTTCACCATGGGTCCCAATGGGCTACCAAATATCACTTTCCAGATTGCACGAAAAGAGTGTTAGCAAACTGCTTCTTGAGGCATAGGTTGTAACTCTGTGAGATGAATTCACAGATCAGAAAGAAGTTTCTCAGAAAGCTTCTTCCTCGTGTTGAACGGATGAAATTTCCTTCATTAGCGTAGGCCTCAATGCGATCCAAGGAAGCCCTTCTCAGCTTCCTCAAAGACAGTGTTAATGGACTGCTCCACGAAACAGAAGTGCAACTCTGTGAGATGAATTCACACATCACCAAGAAGTTTCTAAGAAAGCTTCTTTCCGTTTTCTTCTATGGATATTTCCTTTGTCACTGTAAGGTTCATTGTGCTATGAAATACCAAATTGCAGATTTCCAAAAAACTGTGTTAACAAACTGATCACTGAAGAGAAACGTGTAACTCTGTGAGTTGCATTCACACATGGCAATGCAGTTTCTCGGAAAGATTCTCTTTAGTTATTCTGTGAGGATAATTCCTTTTTCACCATAGCCCTCAATGAGCTCCCAAATATACCTTTGCAGAATCCACGAGAACAGTGTTAGCAAACTGTTCCAAGAAGTGAACGGTGGAAAACTGTGTGATGAAGTCACACATCAGAAAGCAATCTCTCAGAAAGTTTCTCTGTAGTTATTATGTGAAGACATATTCTTTTTCACCATGGGCCCCTATGGGCTACCAAATATCACTTTCCACATTCCACGAAAAGAGTGTTACCAACTGCTTCTTGAGGCATAGGTTGTAACTCTGTGAGATGAATTCACAGATCAGAAAGAAGTTTCTCAGAAAGCTTCTTTCACGTTTTGAACGGATGAAATTTCCCTTATCAGCTTAGGCCTCATTGCGATCCAAGGAAGCCATTCTCACCTTCCTCAAAGACAGTGTTAATGGACTCCTCCACGAAACATAAGTATAACTCTGTGAGATGAATTCACACATAACCAAGAAGTTTCAAAGAAAGCTTCTTTCCAGTTTTCATCTGTGGATATTTCCTTTCTCACCGTAAGGTTCATTGCGCTATGAAATACCAAATTGCATTTTTCCGGACAACTGTGTTAACAAACTGATCACTGAAGGGAAACGTGTAACTCTGTGCGTTGCATTCACACATGGCAATGCAGTTTCACAGACAGCTTCTCTTTAGTAATTATGTGAGGATAATTCCTTTTTCACCCTAGCCCTCAATGAGATCCCAAATATACCTTTGCAGAATCCCAGAGAAGAGTGTCAGCAAACTGTTCCAAGAAGGGAAGGGTGGAACTCTGTGTGATGAAGTCACACATCAGAAAGCAATCTCTCAGAAAGTTTCTCTGTAGTTATTATGTGAGGACATTTCCTTTTTCACCATGGGCCCCTGTGGGCTACCAAATATCACTTTCCAGATTCCACGAAAAGAGTGTTAGCAAACTGCTTCTGGAGGCATAGGTTGTAACTCTGTGACATGAATTCACAGATCAGAAAGAAGTTTCTCAGAAAGCTTCTTTCACGTTTTGAAAGATGAAATTACCTTTATCATGGTAGGCCGCAATGCGATCCAAGGAAGCCCCTCTCAGCTATCTCAAAGACAGTGTTAATGGACTGCTCCACGAAACATAAGTGTAACTGTGTGAGATGAATTTACACATCACCAAGAAGTTTCTAAGAAAGCTTCTTTCTACTTTTTATCTGTGGATATTTCCTTTGTCACCATCAGGTTCATTGCGCTATGAAATACCAAATTGCAGATTTCCAGAAAACTGTGTTAACAAACTGATCACTGAAGAGAAACGTGTAACTCTGTGAGCTGCATTCACTCATGGCATTGCAGTTTTTCGGAAATCTTCTTTTTAGTTATTCTGTGAGGATAATTCCTTTTTCACCCTAGCCCTCAATGAGCTCCCAAATATACCTTTACAGAATCCACGACAACAGTGTTAGCAAACTGTTCCAAGAAGGGAAGGGTGGAATTCAGTGTGATGAAGTCACACATCAAAAAGCAATCTCTCAGAAAGTTTCTCTGTAGTTATTATGTGAGGACATTTCCTTTTTCACCATAGGACCCGATGGGCTACCAAATATCACTTTCCAGATTCCACGAAAAGAGTGTTAGCAAACTACTTCTTGAGGCATAGGTTGTAACTCTGTGAGATGAATTCACAGATCAGAAAGAAGTTTCTCAGAAAGCTTCTTTAACGTTTTGAACGGATGAAATTTCCTTTATCAGCGTAGGCCGCAATGCGATCCAAGGGAGTCCTTCTCAGCTTCCTGAAAGACAGTGTTAATGGACTGCTCCACGAAACATAAGTGTAACTCTGTGAGATGAATTCACATCTCACTAAGAAGTTTCTAAGAAAGCTTTTTTCTAGTTTTCATCTGTGGATATTTCCTTTGTCACCGTAAGGTTCATTGTGCTATGAAATACCAACTTGCAGATTTCCAGAAAACTGTGTTAACAAACTAATCACTGAAGGGAAACGTGTATCTCTGTCAGTTGCATTCACACATGGCCATGCAGTTTCTCAGAAAGCTTCTCTTAATTATTCTGTGAGGATAATTCCTTTTTCACCCAAGCCCTCAATGGGCTCCCAAATATACCTTTGCAGAATCCACGACAACAGTGTTAGCAAACTGTTCCAAGAAGGGACGGGTGGAACTCTGTGTGATGAAGTCACTAATCAGAAAGCAATCTCTGAGAAAGTTTCTCTGTAGTTATTATGTAAGGACATATCCTTTTTCACCACGGGACCCTATGGGCTACCAAATATCACTTTTCAGATTCCACGAAAAGAGTGTTAGCAAACTGCTTCTTGAGGCATAGCTTGTACCTCTGTGAGATGAATTCACAGATCAGAAACAAGTTTCTCGGAAAGATTCTTTCACGTTTTGAATGGATGAAATTTCCTTTATCAGCGTAGGCCTCAATGCGATCCAAGGAAGCCCTTCTCAGCTTCCTCAAAAAAAGTGTTAATAGACTGCTCCAAGAAACATAAGTGTAACTCTGTGAGATGAATTCACAAATCACCAAGAGATTTCTAACAAAGCTTCTTTCTAGTTTTCATCTGTGGATATTTCCTTTGTCACCGTAAGGTTCATTACGCTATGCAATACCAAATTGCAGATTTCCAGAAAACTGTGTTAACAAACTGATCACTGACGAGAAACATGTAACTCTGTGAGTTGCATTCACACATGGCAATGCAGTTTCTCAGAAAGCTTTTCTTAATTATTATGTGAGGATAATTCATTTTTCACCCTAGCCCTCAATGGGCTGCCAAATATACCTTTGCAGAATCCACGAGAACAGTGTTAGCAAACTGTTCCAAGAAGGGAAGGTTGGAACTCTGTGTGATGAAGTCACACATCAGAAAGCAATCTCTCAGAAAGTTTCTCTGTAGTTATTATGTGAGGACATTTCCTTTTTCACCATGGGCCACTATGGGCTACCAAATATCACTTTCCAGATTCCACGAAAAGAGTGTTAGCAAACTGCTTCTTGAGGCATAGATTGTAACTCTGTGAGATGAATTCACAGATCAGAAAAAAGTTTCTCAGAAAGCTTCTTTCACGTTTTGAAGGGATGAAATTTCCTTTATCTTCGTAGGCCTCAATGCGATCCAAGGAAGCCCTTCTCAGCTTCCTCAACGACAGTGTTAATTGACTGCTCCACGAAACATAAGTGTAACTCTGTGAGATGAATTCACACATCACCAAGAAGTTTCTAAGAAAGCTTCTTTCTAGTTTTCATCTGTGGATATTTCCTTTGTCACCGTCAGGTTCATTGCGCTATGAAATACCAAATTGTAGATTTCCAGAAAACTGTGTTAACAAACTAATCACTGAAGAGAAACGTGTAACTCTGTGAGTTGCATTCACACATGGCCATGCAGTTTCTCAGAAAGCTTCTCTTAATTATTATGTGAGGATAATTCCTTTTTCACCCAAGCCCTCAATGGGCTCCCAAATATAACTTTGCAGAATCCATGACAACAGTGTTAGCAAACTGTTCCAAGAAGGGAAGGGTGGAACTCTGTGTGATGAAGTCACACATCAGAAAGAAATCTCTGAGAAAGTTTCTCTGTAGTTATTATGTGAGGACATTTCCTTTTTCACCGTAGGACCCGATGGGCTACCAAATATCACTTTCCAGATTCCACGAAAGGGTGTTAGCAAACTACTTCTTGAGGCATAGGTTGTAACTCTGAGAGATGAATTCACAGATCAGAAAGAAATTTCTCAGAAAGCTTCTTTCACGTTTTGAACGGATGAAATTTCCTTTTTCAGCGTAGGCCACAATGCGATCCAAGGAAGTCCTTCTCAGCTTCCTGAAAGACAGTGTTAATGGACTGTTCCACGAAAAATAAGTGTAACTCTGTGAGATGAATTCACATCTCACCAAGAAGTTTCTAAGAAAGCTTCTTTCTAATTTTCATCTGTGGATATTTCCTTTCTCACCATAAGGTTCATTGCGCTATGAAATACCAAATTGCAGATTTCCAGAAAACTGTGTTAACAAACTGATCACTGAAGAGAAACGTGTAACTCTGTGAGTAGCATTCACACATGGCAATGCAGTTTCTCAGAAAGCTTCTCTTAATTATTATGTGAGGATAATTCCTTTTTCACCCTAGCCCTCAATGGGCTCCCAAATATACCTTTGCAGAATCCACGAGAACAGTGTTAGCAAACTGTTCCAAGAAGGGAAGGATGGAACTCTGTGTGATTAAGTCACACATCAGAAAGCAATCTCTCAGAAAGTTTCTCTGTAGTTATTATGTGAGGACATTTCCTTTTTCACCATGGGCCCCTATGGGCTACCAAATATCACTTTCTAGATTCCACAAAAAGAGTGTTAGCAAACTACTTCTTGAGGCATAGGTTGTACTCTGTGAGATGAATTCACAGATGAGAAAGAAGTTTCTCAGAAAGCTTCTTTCACGTTTTGAACGGATGAAATTTCCTTTATCAGCGTAGGCCTCAATGCGATCCAAGGAAGTCCTTCTCAGCTTCCTGAAAGACAGTGTTAATGGACTGCTCCACGACACATAAGTGTAACTGTGTGAGATGAATTCACACATCACCAAGAAGTTTCTAAGAAAGCTTCTTTCTAGTTTTCATCTGTGGATATTTCCTTTGTCACCATCAGGTTCATTGCGCTATGAAATACCAAATTGCAGAATTCCAGAAAACTGTGTTAACAAACTGATCACTGCAGAGAAACTTGTAACTCTGTGAGTTACATTCACACATGGCAATGCAGTTTCTCAGAAAGCTTCTCTTTAGTTATTCTGTGGGGATAATTCCGTTTTCACCCTAGCCCTCAATGAGCTCCCAAATATACCTTTGCAGAATCCACGACAACACTGTTTGCAAACTGTTCCAAGAAGGGAAGTTTGGAACTCTGTGTGATGAAGTCACACATCGGAAAGCAATCTCTCAGAAAGTTTCTCTGTAGTTATTATGTGAGGACATTTCCTTTTTCACCATGGCACCCTATGAGCTACCAAATATCACTTTCCAGATTCCACGAAAAGAGTGTTAGCAAACTGCTTCTTGAGGCATAGGTTGTAACTCTGTGAGATGAATTCACATATCAGAAAGAAGTTTCTCCGAAAGTTTCTCTCACGTGTTGAACGGATGAAATTTCCTTTATCAGCGTAGGCCTCAATGCAATCCAAGGAAGCCCTTTTCAGCTTCCTCAAAGACAGTGTTAATGGACTGCTCCACGAAACAGAAGTGCAACTCTGTGAGATGAATTCACACATCACCAAGGAGTTTCTAAGAAAGCTTCTTTCCCGTTTTCTTCTACGGATATTTCCTTTGTCACTGTAAGGTTCATTGCGTTATGAAATACCAAATTGCAAATTTCCAGAAAACTGTGTTAACAAACTGATCACTGAAGAGAAACGTGTAACTCTGTGAGTTGCATTCACACATGGCAATGCAGTTTCTCAGAAAGCTTCTCTTTAGTTATTCTGTGGGAATAATTCCTTTTTCACCCTCGCCTTCAATGAGCCCTCAAATATACCTTTGCAGAATCCACGACAACACTGTTAGCAAACTGCTCCAAGAAGGGACGGGTGGAACTCTGTGTGATGAAGTCACACATCAGAAAGCAATCTCTCAGAAAGTTTCTCTGTAGTTATTATGTGAGGACATTTCCTTTTTCACCATAGGATCCGATGGGCTACCAAATATCATATTCCAGATTCCACGAAAAGAGTGTTAGCAAACTACTTCTTGAGGCATAGGATGTAACTCTGTGAGATGAATTCACAGATCAGAAAGTAGTTTCTCAGAAAGCTTATTTCACGTTTTGAACGGGTGAAATTTCCTTTATCAGCGTAGGCCTCAATGCGATCCAAGGAAGCCCTTCTCAGCTTCCTCAAAGACAGTGTGAATGGATTGCTCCACGAAACATAGGTGTAATTCTGTGAGATGAATTCACACATCACCAAGAAGTTTCTAAGAAAGCTTCTTTCTAGTTTTCATCTGTGGATATTTCCTTTGTCACCGTAAGGTTCATTGCGCTCTGAAATACCAAATTGCACATTTCCAGAAAACTGTGTTAACACACAGATCACTGAAGAGAAACGTGTAACTCTGTGAGTTGCATTCAAACATGGCAATGCAGTTTCTCAGAAAGCTTCTCTTTAGTTGTTATGTGAGGATAATTCCTTTTTTACCCCAGCACTCAAAGAGCTCCCATATACCTTTGCAGAATCCACGAGAACAGTGTTAGCAAACTGTTCCAAGAAGGGAAGGGTGGAACTCTGTGTGATGAAATCACACATCAGAAAGCAATCTCTCAGAAAGTTTCTCTGTAGTTATTATATGAGGACATTTCCCTTTTCACCTTGGTCCCCTATGGGATACCAAATATCACTTTTCAGATTCCACGAAAAGAGTGTTAGCAAACTGCTTCTTGAGGCATAAGTTGTAACTCTGTGAGATGAATTCACAGATCAGAAAGAAGTTTCTCAGAAAGCTTCTTTCACGTATTGAACGGATGAAATTTCCTTTATCAGCGCAGGCCTCAATGCGATCCAAGGAAGCCCTTCTCAGCTTCCTCAAAGACAGTGTTAATGGACTGCTCCACGAAACATAAGTGTAACTCTGTGAGATGAATTCCCACATCACCAAGAAGTTTCTAAGAAAGCTTCTTTCTAGTTTTCATCTGTGTATATGTCCTTTGTCACGGTCAGGTTCATTGCGCTATGAAATACCAAATTGCAGATTTCCAGAAAACTGTGTTAACAAACTGATCACTGAAGAGAAACGTGTAACTCTGTGAGTTGCATTCACACATGGCAATGCAGTTTCTCAGAAAGCTTCTCTTTAGTTGTTATGTGAGGATAATTCCTTTTTCACCACAGCCCTCAATGAGCTCCCAAATATACCTTTGCAGAATCCACGAGAACAGTGTTAGCAAACTGTTCCTGGAAGGGAAGGGTGGAACTCTGTGTGTTGAAGTCACACATCAGAAAGCAATCTCTCGGAAAGTTTCTCTGTAGTTATGATGTGAGGGCATTTCCTTTTTCACCATGGGCCCCTATGGGCTACCAAATATCACTTTCCAAATTCCACGAAAAGAGTGTTAGCAAACTGTTTCTTGAGGCATAGGTTGTAACTCTGTGAGATGAATTCACAGATCAGAAAGAAGTTTCTCAGAAAGCTTCTTTCAAGTTTTGATCAGATCATATTTCCTTTATCAGCGTAGGCCTCAATGCGATCCAAGGAAGCCCTTCTCAGCTTCCTCATAGACAGTGTTAATGGACTGCTCCATGAAACATAAGTGTAACTGTGTGAGATGAATTCACACATCACCAAGAAGTTTCTAAGAAAGCTTCTTTCTAGTTTTCATCTGTGGATATGTCCTTTGTCACCGTCAGGTTCATTGCGCTATGAAATACCAAATGGCAGATTTCCAGAAAACTGTGTTAACAAACTGATCACTGAAGAGAAACGTGTAACTCTGTGAGTTGCATTCACACATGGCAATGCAGTTTCTCAGAAAGGTTCTCTTTAGTTGTTATGTGAGGATAATTCCTTTTTCACCCCAGCCCTAAATGAGATTACAAAGATACCTTTGCAGAATCCACGAGATCAGTGTTAGCAAACTGTTCCAAGAAGGGAAGGGTGGAATTCTGTGTGATGAAATCACACATCAGAAAGGAATCTCTCAGAACGTTTCTCTGTAGTTATTATATGAGGACATTTCCTTTTTCACCAAGGACCCCTATGGGCTACCAAATATCACTTTCCAGATTCCACGATAAGAGTGTTAGCAAACTGCTTCTTGAGGCATCGGTAGTAACTCTGTGAGATGAATTCACAGATCAGAAAGAAGTTTCTCAGAAAGCTTCTTTCACCTTTTGAATGGATGAAATTTCCTTTATCAGCGTAGGCCTCAATGCGATCCAAGGAAGCCCTTCACAGCTTCCTCAAAGACAGTGTGAATGGACTGCTCCACGAAACACAAGTGTAAATCTGTGAGATGAATTCACACATCACCAAGAAGTTTCAAAGAAAGCTTTTTTCTAATTTTCATCTGTGGATATTTCCTTTGTCACCGTCAGGTTCATTGCGCTATGAAATAGCAAATTGCCGATTTCCAGAAAACTGTGTTAACAAACTGATCACTGAAGAGAAACGTGTAACTCTGTGAGTTGCATTCACACTATGCCATGCAGTTTCTCAGAAAGTTTCTCTTTAGTTGTTATGTGAGGATAATTCCTTTTTCACCCTAGCCTTCAATGAGCTCCCAAGGATAACTTTGCAGAATCCCCGAGAACAGTGTTAGCAAACTGTTCCAGGAAGGGAAGGGTGGAACTCTGTGTGATGAAGTCACACATCACCAAGAAGTTTGTAAGAAAGCTTTTTTCTAGTTTTCATCTGTGGATATTTCCTGTGTCACTGTCAGGTTCATTGCGCTATGAAATACCAAATTGCAGATTTCCAGAAAACTGTGTTAACAAACTAATCACTGAAGAGAAACGTGTAACTCTGTGAGTTGCATTCACACATGGCAATGCAGTTTCTCAGAAAACATCTCTTTAGTTGTTATGTGAGGATAATTCCTTTTTCACCCTAGCCCTCAATGAGCTCCCAAATGTAACCTGCAGAATACAAGAGAACAGTGTTAGCAAATTGTTCCAAGAAGGGAAGGGTGGAACGCTGTGTGATGAAGTCACACATCAGAAAGCAATCTCTCAGAATGTTTCTCTGTAGTTATTATGTGAGGACATTTCCTTTTTCACCATGGGCCCCGATGGGCTACCAAATATCACTTTCCAGATTCCACGAAAAGAGTGTTAGCAAACTGCTTCTGGAGGCATAGGTTGTAACTCTGTGAGATGAATTCACAGATCAGAAAGAAGTTTCTCAGAAAGCTTCTTTCACGTGTTGAACGGATGAAATTTCCTTTATCAGCGTAGGCCTCAATGCGATCCAAGGAAGCCCTTCTCAGCTTCCTCAAAGACAGTGTTAATGGAGTGCTACACGATACATAAGTGAAACGCTGTGAGATGAATTCACACATCACCAAGAAGTTTCTAAGAAAGCTTCTTTCTAGTTTTCATCTGTGGATATTTCCTTTGTCACCATCAGGTTCATTGCGCTATGAAATACCAAATTGCAGATTTCCAGAAAACTGTGTTAACAAACTGATCACTGCAGAGAAACGTGTAACTCTGTGAGTTACATTCACACATGGCAATGCAGTTTCTCAGAAAGCTTCTCTTTAGTTATTCTGTGGGGATAATTCCGTTTTCACCCTCGCCCTCAATGAGCTCCCAAATATACCTTTGCAGAATCCACGACAACACTGTTTGCAAACTGTTCCAAGAAGGGAAGTTTGGAACTCTGTGTGATGAAGTCACACATCGGAAAGCAATCTCTCAGAAAGTTTCTCTGTAGTTATTATGTGAGGACATTTCCTTTTTCACCATGGCACCCTATGAGCTACCAAATATCACTTTCCAGATTCCACGAAAAGAGTGTTAGCAAACTGCTTCTTGAGGCATAGGTTGTAACTCTGTGAGATGAATTCACATATCAGAAAGAAGTTTCTCCGAAAGTTTCTCTCACGTGTTGAACGGATGAAATTTCCTTTATCAGCGTAGGCCTCAATGCAATCCAAGGAAGCCCTTTTCAGCTTCCTCAAAGACAGTGTTAATGGACTGCTCCACGAAACAGAAGTGCAACTCTGTGAGATGAATTCACACATCACCAAGGAGTTTCTAAGAAAGCTTCTTTCCCGTTTTCTTCTACGGATATTTCCTTTGTCACTGTAAGGTTCATTGCGTTATGAAATACCAAATTGCAAATTTCCAGAAAACTGTGTTAACAAACTGATCACTGAAGAGAAACGTGTAACTCTGTGAGTTGCATTCACACATGGCAATGCAGTTTCTCAGAAAGCTTCTCTTTAGTTATTCTGTGGGAATAATTCCTTTTTCACCCTCGCCTTCAATGAGCCCTCAAATATACCTTTGCAGAATCCACGACAACACTGTTAGCAAACTGCTCCAAGAAGGGACGGGTGGAACTCTGTGTGATGAAGTCACACATCAGAAAGCAATCTCTCAGAAAGTTTCTCTGTAGTTATTATGTGAGGACATTTCCTTTTTCACCATAGGATCCGATGGGCTACCAAATATCATATTCCAGATTCCACGAAAAGAGTGTTAGCAAACTACTTCTTGAGGCATAGGATGTAACTCTGTGAGATGAATTCACAGATCAGAAAGTAGTTTCTCAGAAAGCTTATTTCACGTTTTGAACGGGTGAAATTTCCTTTATCAGCGTAGGCCTCAATGCGATCCAAGGAAGCCCTTCTCAGCTTCCTCAAAGACAGTGTGAATGGATTGCTCCACGAAACATAGGTGTAATTCTGTGAGATGAATTCACACATCACCAAGAAGTTTCTAAGAAAGCTTCTTTCTAGTTTTCATCTGTGGATATTTCCTTTGTCACCGTAAGGTTCATTGCGCTCTGAAATACCAAATTGCACATTTCCAGAAAACTGTGTTAACACACAGATCACTGAAGAGAAACGTGTAACTCTGTGAGTTGCATTCAAACATGGCAATGCAGTTTCTCAGAAAGCTTCTCTTTAGTTGTTATGTGAGGATAATTCCTTTTTTACCCCAGCACTCAAAGAGCTCCCATATACCTTTGCAGAATCCACGAGAACAGTGTTAGCAAACTGTTCCAAGAAGGGAAGGGTGGAACTCTGTGTGATGAAATCACACATCAGAAAGCAATCTCTCAGAAAGTTTCTCTGTAGTTATTATATGAGGACATTTCCCTTTTCACCTTGGTCCCCTATGGGATACCAAATATCACTTTTCAGATTCCACGAAAAGAGTGTTAGCAAACTGCTTCTTGAGGCATAAGTTGTAACTCTGTGAGATGAATTCACAGATCAGAAAGAAGTTTCTCAGAAAGCTTCTTTCACGTATTGAACGGGTGAAATTTCCTTTATCAGCGTAGGCCTCAATGCGATCCAAGGAAGCCCTTCTCAGCTTCCTCAAAGACAGTGTTAATGGACTGCTCCACGAAACATAAGTGTAACTCTGTGAGATGAATTCCCACATCACCAAGAAGTTTCTAAGAAAGCTTCTTTCTAGTTTTCATCTGTGGATATGTCCTTTGTCACGGTCAGGTTCATTGCGCTATGAAATACCAAATTGCAGATTTCCAGAAAACTGTGTTAACAAACTGATCACTGAAGAGAAACGTGTAACTCTGTGAGTTGCATTCACACATGGCAATGCAGTTTCTCAGAAAGCTTCTCTTTAGTTGTTATGTGAGGATAATTCCTTTTTCACCACAGCCCTCAATGAGCTCCCAAATATACCTTTGCAGAATCCACGAGAACAGTGTTAGCAAACTGTTCCTGGAAGGGAAGGGTGGAACTCTGTGTGTTGAAGTCACACATCAGAAAGCAATCTCTCGGAAAGTTTCTCTGTAGTTATGATGTGAGGGCATTTCCTTTTTCACCATGGGCCCCTATGGGCTACCAAATATCACTTTCCAAATTCCACGAAAAGAGTGTTAGCAAACTGTTTCTTGAGGCATAGGTTGTAACTCTGTGAGATGAATTCACAGATCAGAAAGAAGTTTCTCAGAAAGCTTCTTTCAAGTTTTGATCAGATCATATTTCCTTTATCAGCGTAGGCCTCAATGCGATCCAAGGAAGCCCTTCTCAGCTTCCTCATAGACAGTGTTATTGGACTGCTCCATGAAACATAAGTGTAACTGTGTGAGATGAATTCACACATCACCAAGAAGTTTCTAAGAAAGCTTCTTTCTAGTTTTCATCTGTGGATATGTCCTTTGTCACCGTCAGGTTCATTGCGCTATGAAATACCAAATGACAGATTTCCAGAAAACTGTGTTAACAAACTGATCACTGAAGAGAAACGTGTAACTCTGTGAGTTGCATTCACACATGGCAATGCAGTTTCTCAGAAAGGTTCTCTTTAGTTGTTATGTGAGGATAATTCCTTTTTCACCCCAGCCCTAAATGAGATTACAAAGATACCTTTGCAGAATCCACGAGATCAGTGTTAGCAAACTGTTCCAAGAAGGGAAGGGTGGAATTCTGTGTGATGAAATCACACATCAGAAAGGAATCTCTCAGAACGTTTCTCTGTAGTTATTATATGAGGACATTTCCTTTTTCACCAAGGACCCCTATGGGCTACCAAATATCACTTTCCAGATTCCACGATAAGAGTGTTAGCAAACTGCTTCTTGAGGCATCGGTAGTAACTCTGTGAGATGAATTCACAGATCAGAAAGAAGTTTCTCAGAAAGCTTCTTTCACCTTTTGAATGGATGAAATTTCCTTTATCAGCGTAGGCCTCAATGCGATCCAAGGAAGCCCTTCACAGCTTCCTCAAAGACAGTGTGAATGGACTGCTCCACGAAACACAAGTGTAAATCTGTGAGATGAATTCACACATCACCAAGAAGTTTCAAAGAAAGCTTTTTTCTAATTTTCATCTGTGGATATTTCCTTTGTCACCGTCAGGTTCATTGCGCTATGAAATAGCAAATTGCCGATTTCCAGAAAACTGTGTTAACATACTGATCACTGAAGAGAAACGTGTAACTCTGTGAGTTGCATTCACACTATGCCATGCAGTTTCTCAGAAAGTTTCTCTTTAGTTGTTATGTGAGGATAATTCCTTTTTCACCCTAGCCTTCAATGAGCTCCCAAGGATAACTTTGCAGAATCCCCGAGAACAGTGTTAGCAAACTGTTCCAGGAAGGGAAGGGTGGAACTCTGTGTGATGAAGTCACACATCACCAAGAAGTTTGTAAGAAAGCTTTTTTCTAGTTTTCATCTGTGGATATTTCCTGTGTCACTGTCAGGTTCATTGCGCTATGAAATACCAAATTGCAGATTTCCAGAAAACTGTGTTAACAAACTAATCACTGAAGAGAAACGTGTAACTCTGTGAGTTGCATTCACACATGGCAATGCAGTTTCTCAGAAAACATCTCTTTAGTTGTTATGTGAGGATAATTCCTTTTTCACCCTAGCCCTCAATGAGCTCCCAAATGTAACCTGCAGAATACAAGAGAACAGTGTTAGCAAATTGTTCCAAGAAGGGAAGGGTGGAACGCTGTGTGATGAAGTCACACATCAGAAAGCAATCTCTCAGAATGTTTCTCTGTAGTTATTATGTGAGGACATTTCCTTTTTCACCATGGGCCCCGATGGGCTACCAAATATCACTTTCCAGATTCCACGAAAAGAGTGTTAGCAAACTGCTTCTGGAGGCATAGGTTGTAACTCTGTGAGATGAATTCACAGATCAGAAAGAAGTTTCTCAGAAAGCTTCTTTCACGTGTTGAACGGATGAAATTTCCTTTATCAGCGTAGGCCTCAATGCGATCCAAGGAAGCCCTTCTCAGCTTCCTCAAAGACAGTGTTAATGGAGTGCTACACGATACATAAGTGAAACGCTGTGAGATGAATTCACACATCACCAAGAAGTTTCTAAGAAAGCTTCTTTCTAGTTTTCATCTGTGTATATTTCCTTTGTCATCGTATGGTTCATTCCGCTATGAAATACCAAATTGCAGATTTCCAGAAAACTGAGCTAACAAACTGTCACTGAAGCGAAACGTGTAACTCTGTGAGTTGCATTCACACATGGCAATGCAGTTTTACAGAAAGCTTCTCTTTAGTTTTTATGTGAGGATAATTCCTTTTTCACCCTAACCCTCAATGAGCTCCCAAATATACCTTTGCAGAATCCACGACAAAAGTGTTAGCAAACTGTTCCAAGAAGGGAAGTGTGGAACGCTGTGTGATGAAGTCACACATCAGAAAGCAATCTCTCAGAAAGTTTTTCTGTAGTTATTATGTGACGACATTTCATTTTTCACCATGGGCCCCTATGGGCTACCAAATATCACTTTCCAGATTCCACGAAAAGAGTATTAGCAAACTGCTTCTTGAGGCATAGGTTGTAACTCTGTGAGATGAATTCACAGATCAGAAAGAAGTTTCTCAGAAAACTTCTTTCACGTTTTGAATGGATGAAATTTCCTTCATCAGCGTAGGCCTCAAAGCGATCCAAGGAGCCCTTCTCAGCTTCCTCAAAGACAGTGTTAATGGACTGCTCCACGAAACATAAGGGCAACTCTGTGAGATGAATTCACACATCTCCAAGAAGTTTCTACGAAAGCTTCTTTCTAGTTTTCATCTGTGAATATTTCCTTTGTCAAGGTAAGGTTCATTCCGCTATGAAATACCGAATTGCAGATTTCCAGAAAACTGTGTTAACAAACTGATCACTGAAGAGAAACGAGAAACTCTTTGAGTTGCATTCAACCATTGCAATGCAGTTTCTCAGAAAGCTTCTCTTTAGTTATTATGTGAGGATCATTCCTTGTTCACCCTAGCCCTCATTGAGCTCCCAAATATACCTTTGCAGAATCCACGAGAACAGTGTTAGTAAACTGTTCCAAGAAGGGAAGGGTGGAACTCAGTGTGATGAAGTCACACATCCGAAAGCAATCTCTCAGAAAGTTTCTCTGTATTTATTATGTGAGGACATTTCCTTTTTCACCATGGGCCGCTAACTGCTACCAAATATCACTTTCAAGATTCCACGAAAAGAGTGTTAGCAAACTGCTTCTTGAGGCATAGTTTGTAAATCTGTGAGATGAATTCACAGATCAGAAAGAAGTTTCTCAGAAAGCTTCTTTCACGTTTTGAGCAGATGAAATTTCCTTTATCAGCATAGGCCTCAATGCGATCCAAGGAAGCCCTTCTCAGCTTCCTCAAAGACAGTGTTAATTGAGTGCTCCACGAAACATAAGTGTAACGCTGTGAGATGAATTCACACATCACCAAGAAGTTTCTAAGAAAGCTTCTTTCCAGTTTTCATCTGTGGATATTTTCTTTGTCACCGTAACGTTCATTGCGCTATGGAATACCAAACTGCAGATTTCCAGAAAACTGTGTTAAGAAACTGATCACTGAAGAGAAGCGTGTAACTCTGTGTGTTGCATTCACACATGGCAATGCGGTTTCTCAGAAAGCTTCTCTTTAGTTATTATGTGAGTATAATTCCATTTTCACCCTAGCCCTCAATGAGCTCCAAAATATACCTTTGCAGAATCCACGAGAACAGAGTTAGCAAACTGTTCCAAGAAGGGAAGGGTGGAACTCTGTGTCATGAAGTCACACATCAGAAAGCAATCTCTCAGAAAGATTCTCTGTAGTTATTATGTGAGGTCCTTTCCTTTTTCACCATGGGCCCCTATGGGCTTTCAAATATTACTTTCCAGATTCCACGAAAAGAGTGTAAGCAAACTGCTTCTTGAAGCATACGTTGTAACTCTGTGAGATTAATTCACAGATCAGAAAGAAGTTTCTCAGAAACTTCTTTCACGTTTGGAACGGATGAAATTTCCTTCATCAGCGTAGGCCTCAATGCGATCCAAGGAAGCCCTTCTCAGCTTCCTCAAAGACAGTGTTAATGGACTGCTCCACGAAACATAAGTGTAACTCTGTGAGATGAATTCACACATCACCAAGAAGTTTCTACGAAAGTTTCTCTATAGTTTTCATCTGTGGATATTTCCTTTGTTACCGTAAGGTTCACTGCGCTATGAAATACCAAATTGCAGATTTCCAGAAAACTGTGTGAACAAACTGATCACTGAAGAGAAACGTGTAACTCTGTGAGGAGCATTCACACATGGCAAAGCAGTTTCTCGGAAAGCTTCTCTTTAGTTATTCTGTGAGGATAATTCCTTTTTCACCCTAGCCCTCAACGAGCTCCAAAATATACCTTTGCAGAATCCAAGAGAACAGTGTTAGAAAACTGTTCTAAGATTTTAAGAGGGGAACTCTGTATGAAGAAGTCACACATCAGAAAGCAATCTCTCAGAAAGATTCTCTGTAGTTATTATGTGAGGTCCTTTCCTTTTTCACCATGGGCCCCTATGGACTACCAAATATCACTTTCCAGATTCCACGAAAAGACTGTTAGTAAACTGCTTCTTGAGGCATAGGTTGTAACCCTGTGAGATGAATTCACAGCTCAGAAAGAATTTTCTCAGAAAGCTTCTTTCACGTTTTCAATGGATGAAATTTCCTTTATCAGCGTAGGCCTCAATGCGATCCAAGGAAGCTCTTCTCAGCTTCCTCAAAGACAGTGTTAATGGACTGCTCCACGATACATAAGTGTAACTCTGTGAGATGAATTCACACATCACCAAGAAGTTTCCAAGAAAGCTTCTTTTCTGTTTTCATCTGTGGATATATCCTTTGTCAGCGTAAGGTTCATGGCGCTATGAAATACCAAATTGCAGATTTCCAGAAAATTGTGTTAACAAACTGATCACTGAAGAGAAATGTGTAACTCTGTGAGTTGCATTTACACATGGCAATGCGGTTTCTAAGAATGCTTCTCTTTAGTAATTCTGTGAGGATAATTCCTTTTTCACCCTAGCCCTCAATGAGCTCCCAAATATACCTTTGCAGAATCCACGAGAACAGTGTTAGCAAACTGTTCCAATAAGGGACCTGTGGAACTCTGTGTGATGAAGTCACACATCAGAAAGCAATCTCTCAGAAAGTTTCTCTGTAGTTATTATGTGAAGACATTTCCTTTTTCACCGTGGGCCCCCAGTGACTACCAAATGTCACTTTCCACATTCCACGAAAAAAGTGTTAGCAAACTGCTTATGAGGCAGAGGTTGTAACTCTGTGAGATGATTTCACAGATCAGAAAGAAGTTTCTCAGGAAGCTTCTTTCCAGTTTTCATCTATGGATATTTCCTTTGTCACCGTAAGGTTCATTACGCTTTGAAATACCAAAATGCAGATTTCCAGAAAACTTTGTTAACAAACTGATCACTGAAGAGAAACGTGTAACTCTGTGAGTTGCATTCACACATGGCAATGCAGTTTCTCAGAAAGCTTCTCTTTAGTTATTAAGTGAGGATAATTCCTTTTTCACCCTAGCCCTCAATGAGCTCCCAAATATACATTTGCAGAATCCACGAGAACAGTGTTAGCCAACTGTTCCAAGAAGGGAAGGGTGGAAATCTATGTGATGAAGTCACACATCAGAAAGCAATCTCTCAGAAAGTTTCTCTGTAGTTATTATATGAAGACATTTCCTTTTTCATCGTGGGCCCCTATGGAATACCAAACATCACTTTCCAGATTCCATGAAAGGTGTGTTAGCAAACTACTTCTTGAGGCATAGGTTGTTACTCTCTGAGATGAATTCACAGATCAGAAAGAAGTTTCTCAGGAAGCTTCTTTCACGTGTTGAACGGATGAAATTTCCTTTATCAACGTAGGCATCAAAGCGATCCAAGGAAGCCCTTCTCAGCTCCCTTAAAGACATTGTAAAGGAATGCTCGAAGAAACATAAGTGTAACTCCGTGAGATGAATTCACACATCACCAAGAAGTTTCCAAGTAAGCTTCTTTCCAGTTTTCATCTGTGGATATTTCCTTTGTCAAGGTCAGGTTCATTGCACTATGAAATACCAAATTGCAGATTACCAGAAATCTGTGTTAACAAACTGATCACTGAAGAGAAACGTGTAACTCTGTGAGTTGCATTCACACATGGCAATGCTTTTTCTCAGAAAGCTTCTCTTTAGTTATTATGTGAGGATAATTCCTTTTTCACCCTAGCCCTCAATGAGCTCCCAAATATACCTTTGCAGAATCCACGAGAACAGTGTTAGCAAACTGTTCCAAGAAGGGGACGGTGGAACCCTGTGTGATGAAGTCACACATCAGAAAGCAATTTCTCAGAAAGTTTCTCTGTAGTTATGATGTGAGGACATTTCCTTTTTCACCATGGGCCCCTAGGGGCTACCAAATATCACTTTCCAGATTCCACGAAAAGAGTGTGAGCAAACTGCTTCTTGAGGCATAGGTTGTAACTCTGTGAGATGAATTCACAGATGAGAAAGAAGTTTCTCAGAATGCTTCTTTCACGTTTTGAACGGATGAAATTTCCTTTATCAGCGTAGGCCTCAATGCGATCCAGGGAAGCCCTTCTCATCTTCCTCAAAATCAGTGTTAATGGACTGCTCCACGAAACATAAGTGTAACTCTGTGAGATGAATTCACACATCGCCAAGAAGTTTCTAAGAAAGCTTCTTTCTAGTTTTCATCTGTGAATATTTCCTTTGTCACCGTAACGTTCATTGCGCTATGGAATACCAAACTGCAGATTTCCAGAAAACTGTGTTAACAAATTGATCACTGAAGAGAAACGTGTAACTCTGTGAGTTGCATTCACACATGGCAATGCAGTTTCTCAGAAAGCTTCTCTTTGGTTGTTATGTGAGGGTAATTCCTTTTTCACCATAGCCCTCAATGAGCTCCCAAATATACCATTGCAGAATCCACGAGAACAGTGTTAGCAAACTGTTCCAAGAAGGAAAGGGTGGAACTCTGCGTGATGAAGTCACACATCAGAAAGCAATCTCTCAGAAAGTTTCTCTGTAGTTATGATGTGAGGACATTTCCTTTTTCACCATGGGCCCCTAGGGGCTCCAAATATCACTTTCCGGATTCCACGAAAAGAGTGTTAGCAAACTGATTCTTGAGGCGTGGGTTGTACCTCTGTGAGATGAATTCACAGATCAGGAAGAAGTTTCTCAGAAGGCTTCTTTCACGTTTTGAACGGATGAAATTTCCTTTATCAGCGTAGGCCTCAATGCGATCCAAGGAAGCCCTTCTCAGCTTCCTCAAAGACAGTGTGAATGGACTGCTCCACGAAACATAAGTGTAACTCAGTGAGAGGAATTCAGACTACACCAAGAAGTTTCTATAAAAGCTTATTTCTAGTTTTCATCCGTGGATATTTCCGTTGTCACCGTGAGGTTCATTGCGCTATGAAATACCAAATTACAGATTTCCAGAAAACTGTGTTAACAAACTGATCACTGAAGGGAAACGTGTAACTCTGTGAATTGCATTCACACATGTCAATGCAGTTTCTCAGAAAGCTTCTCTTTAGTTGTTGTGTGAGTATAATTCCTTTTTCACCCTAGCCCACAATGAGCTCCCAAATATACCTTTGCAGAATCCACGAGAACAGTGTTAGCAAACTGTTCCAAGAAGGGAAGGGTGGAACTCTGTGTGATGAAGTCACACATCAGAAAGCAATCTCTCAGAAAGTTTCTCTGTAGTGATTATGTGAGGACATTTCCTTTTTCACCATGGGCCCCTAGGGGCTACCAAACATCACTTTCCAGATTCCACGAAAAGAGTGTTAGCAAACTACTTCTTGAGGCATAGGTTGTAAGTATGTGAGATGAATTCACAGATCAGAAAGAAGTTTCTCAGAAAGCTTCTTTCACGTTTTGAACGGATGAAATTTCCTTTATCAGCGTAGGCCTCAATGCGATCCAAGGAAGCCCTTCTCACCTTCCTCAAAGACAGTGTTAATGGACTGCTCGACGAAACATAAGTGTAACTCGGTGACAGGAATACAGACATAACGAAGAAGTTTCTATAAAAGCTTCTTTCTAGTTTTCATCTGTGGATATTTCCTTTGTCACCGTAAGGTTCATTACGCTATGAAATACCAAATTGCAGTTTTCCAGAAAACTGTGTTAACAAACTGATCACTGAAGAGAAACGTGTAACTCTGTGAGTTGCATTCCCACATGGCAATGCAGTTTCTCAGAAAGCTTCTCTTTAGTTATTATGTGAGGATAATTCCTTTTCCACCCTAGACCTCAATGAGCTCCCAAATATACCTTTGCAGAATCCACGAGAACAGTGTTAGCATACTGTTCCAAGAAGGGAAGGGTGGAAGTCTGTGTGATGAAGTCACACATCAGAAAGCAATCTCTCAGAAAGTGTCTCTGTAGTTATTTTGTGAGGACATTTCCTTTTTCACCATGGGCCCCTATGTGTTACGACGTATCACTTTCCAGATTCCACGAAAAGAGTGTTAGCAAACTGCTTCTTGAGGCATATATTGTAACTCTGTGAGATGAATTCACAGATCAGAAAGATGTTTCTCAGAAAGCTTCTTTCACGTTTTGAATGGATGAAATTTCCTTTATCAGCGTAGGCCTTAATGCGATCCAAGGAAGCCCTTCTCAGCTTCCTCAAAGACAATGTTAATGGACTGCTCCACGAAACATAAGTGCAACTCTGTTAGATGAATTCACACATCACCAAGAAGTTTCTAAGAAAGCTTCTTTCTAGTTTTCATATGTGGATATTTCCTTTGTCACCATAAGGTTCATTGCGCTATGAAATACCAAATTGCAGATTTCCAGAAAACTGTGTTAACAAACAGATCACTGAAGCGAAACGTGTAACTCTGTGAGTTGCATTCACACATGGAAATGCAGTTTCTCAGAAAGCTTCTCTTTAGTTATTATGTGAGCATAATTCCTTTTTCAGCCTAGTCCTCAATGAGCTCCCAAATATACCTTTGCAGAATCCACGAGAACAGTGTTCGCAAACAGTTCCAAGAAGGGAAGGGTGGAACTTTGTGGGATGAAGTCACACATCAGAAAGCAATCTGTCAGAAAGTTTCTCTGTAGTTATTATGTGAGGACATTCCCTTTTTCAACATGGGCCCCTACGGGTTACCAAATATTACTTTCCATATTCCACGAAAAGAGTGTTAGCAAACTGCTTCTTGAGACATAGGTTGTAAATCTGTGAGATGAATTCACAGATCAGAAAGAAGTTTCTCAGAAAGCTTCTTTCACGTTTTGAACGGATGAAATTCCCTTTATCTGCGTAGGCCTCAATGCGATCCATGGAAGTCCTTCTCAGCTTTCTCAAAGACAGTGTTAATGGACTGCTCCATGAAATATAAGTGTAACACTGTGAGATGACTTCACACATCACCAAGAAGTTTTTACGAAATCTTCTTTCGAGTTTTCATCTGTGGATATTTCCTTTGTCACCGTAAGGTTCATTACGCTATGAATTACCAAATTGCAGATTTCCAGAAAACTGTGTTAACAAACTGATCACTGAAGAGAAACGTGTAACTCTGTGAGTTGCATTCACACATGGCAATGCAGTTTCTCAGAAAGCTTCTCTTTAGTTGTTATGTGAGGATAATTCCTTTTGTACCCTAGCCCTCAATGAGCTCCCAAATATACCTTTGCAGAATCCACGAGAACAGTGTTAGAAAACTGTTCCAAGAAGGGAAGGGTGGAACTCTGTGTGATGAAGTCACACATCAGAAAGCAATCTCTCAGAATGTTTCTCTGTAGTTATTATGTGAGGATATTTCCTTTTTCACCATGGGCCCCTAGGGTCTACCAAATATCACTTTCCAGATTCCACGAAAAGAGTGTTAGCAAACTGCTTCTTGAGGCATAGGTTGTAACTCTGTGAGATGAATTCAGAGATCAGAAAGAAGTTTCTCAGAAAGCTTCTTTCACGTTTTAAACGGATGAAATTTCCTTTATCAGCGTAGGCCTCAATGTGATCCAAGGAAGCCCTTCTCAGCTTCCTCAAAGACAGTGTTAATGGACTGCTCCACGAAACATAAGTGTAACTCTGTGAGATGAATTCACACATCACCAAGAAATTTCTAAGAAAGCTTCTTTCTAGTTTTCATCTGTGGATATTTCCTTTGTCACCGTCAGGTTCATTGTGCTATGAAATACCTAATTGCAGATTTCCAGAAAACTGTGTTAACAAACTGATCACTGAAGAGAAACGTGTAACTCTGTGAGTTGCATTCACACATGGCAATGCAGTTTCTCAGAAAGCTTCTCTTTAGTTGTTATGTGAGGATAATTCCTTTTGTACCCTAGCCCTCAATGAGCTCCCAAATATACCTTTGCAGAATCCACGAGAACAGTGTTAGCAAACTGTTCCAAGAAGGGCAGGGTGGAACTCTGCGTGATGAAGTCACACATCAGAAAGCAATCTCTCAGAAAGTTTCTCTGTAGTTATTATGTGAGAACATTTCCTTTTTCACCATGGTCCCCTACAGGCTACCAAATATCACTTTCCAGATTCCACGAAAAGAGTGTTAGCCAACTGCTTCTTGAGGCATAGGTTGTAACTCTGTGAGATGAATTCACAGATCAGAAAGAAGTTTCTCAGAAAGCTTCTTTCACCTTTTGAACGTATGATATTTCCTTTATCAGCGTAGGCCTCAATGCGATCCAAGGATGCCTTTCTCACCTTCCTCAAAGACAGTGTTAATGGACTGCTCCACGAAACATAAGTGTAACTCTGTGAGATGAATTCACACATCACCAAGAAGTTTCTAAGAAAGCTTCTTTCTAGTTTTCGTCTGTGGATATTTCCTTTATCACCGTCAGGTTCATTGCGCTATGAAATACCAAATTGCAGATTTCCAGAAAACTGTGTTAACAAACTGATCACTGAAGAGAAACGTGTAACTCTGTGAGTTGCATTCACACATGGCAATGCAGTTTCTCAGAAAGCTTCTCTTTAGTTGTTATGTGAGGATAATTCCTTTTTCACCCTAGCCCTCAATGAGCTCCCAAAAATACCTTTGCAGAATTGATGAGAACAGTGTTAGCAAACTGTTCCAAGAAGGGAAGGGTGGAACTCGGTGTGATGAAAACACACATCAGAAAGCAATCTCTCAGAAAGTTTCTCTGTAGTTATTATATGAGGACATTTCCTTTTTCACCATGGGCCCCTATGGGCTACCAAATATCACTTTCCAGATTCCACGAAAAGAGTGTTAGCAAACTGCTTCTTGAGGCATAGGTTGTAACTCTGTGAGATGAATTCACAGATCAGAAAGAAGTTTCTCAGAAAGCTTCTTTCACGTTTTGAACGGATGAAATTTCCTTTATCAGCGTAGGCCTCAATGCGATCCAAGGAAGCCCTTCTCAGCTTCCTCAACGACAGTGTTAATGGGCTGCTCCACGAAGCATAAGTGTAACCCTGTGAGATGAATTCACACATCACCAAGAAGTTTCTAAGAAAGCTTCTTTCCAGTTTTCATCTGTGGATATTTCCTTTGTCACCGTAAGGTTCATTGCGCTATGAAATACCAAATTGCAGATTTCCAGAAAACTGTGTTAAGAAACTGATCACTGAAGAGAAGCGTGTAACTCTGTGTGTGGAATTCACACATGGCAATGCGGTTTCTCAGAAAGCTTCTCTTTAGTTATTATGTGAGGATAATTCCTTTTGTACCCTAGCCCTCAATGAGCTCCCAAATATACATTTGCAGAATCCACGAGAACAGAGTTAGTGAACTGTTCCAAGAAGGGAAGGGTGGAACTCTGTGTCATGAAGTCACACATCAGAAAGCAATCTCTCAGAAAGTTTCTCTGTAGTTATTATGGGAGGACATTTCCTTTTTCACCATGGGCCCCTGTGTGCCAGCAAATATCACTTTCCAGATTCCACGAAAAGAGTTTTAGCAAACTGCTTCTTGAGGCGTAGGTTGTAACTCTGTGAGATGAATTCACAGATCAGAAAAAGTTTCTCGGAAAGCTTCTTTCACATTTTGAACGGATGAAATTTCCTTGATCAGCGTAGGCCTCAATGCCATCAAAGGAAGCCCTTCTCAGCTTCCTCAAGGTCAGTGTTAATGGACTGCTCCAGGAAACATAAGTGTAACTCTGTGAGATGAATTCACACATCACCAAGAAGTTTCTAAGAAAGCGTCTTTCTAGTTTTCATCTGTGGAAATTTCCTTTGTCACCGTAAGGTTTACTGCGCTATGAAATACCAAATTGCAGATTTCCAGAACACTGTGCTAACAAACTGATCACTGAAGAGAAACGTGTAACTCTGTTAGTTGCATTCACACATGGCAATGCACTTTCTCAGAAAGCTTCTCTTTACTTATTATGTGAGGATAATTCCTTTTTCACCCTAGCCCTCAATGAGCTCCCAAATATACCTTTGCAGAATCCACGAGAACAGTGTTAGCAAACTGTTCCAAGAAGGGAAGGGTGGAACTCTGTGTGATGAAGTCACATATCAGAAAGCCATCTCTCAGACAGTCTCTCTATATTTATTATGGGAGGATAGTTCCTATTTCACCATGGGCCCCTAAGGACTACCAAATATCACTTTCCAGATTCCACGAAAAGAGTATTAGCATACTGCTTCTTGAGGCATAGGTTGTAACTCTGTGAGATGAATTCACAGATCAGAAAGAAGTTTCTCAGAAAGCTTCTTTCTCGTTTTGAACGGATGAAATTTCCTTGATCAGCGTAGGCCTCAATGCCATCAAAGGAAGCCCTTCTCAGCTTCCTCAAAGACAGTGTGAATGGACTACTCCACGAAACATAAGTGTAACTCTGTGAGATGAATTCACACATCACCAAGAAGTTTCTAAGAAAGCTTCTTTCTAGTTTTCATCTGTGGATATTTCCTTTGTCTCCGTCAGGTTCATTGCGCTATGAAATAGCAAATTGCAGATTTCCAGAAAACTGTGTTAACAAACTGATCACTGAAAAGAAACGTGTAACTAGGTGAGTTGCATTCACACATGGCTATGCAATTTATCAGAAAGCTTCTCTTTAGTTATTATGTGAGGATAATTCCTTTTTCATCCTAGCCCACAATGAGCTCCCAAATATACCTTTGCAGAATCCACGAGAACAGTGTTAGCAAACTGTTCCAAGAAGGGAAGGGTGGAACTCTGTGTGATGAAGTCACACATCAGAAAGCAATCTCTCAGAAACTTTCTCTGTATTTATTATTTGAGGAATTCTCCTTTTTCACCATTTGCCCCTATGGGCTAACAAATATCACTTTCCAGATTCCACGAAAAGAGTGTTAGCAAACTGCTTCTTGAGGCATAGTTTGTAACTCTCTGAGATGAATTCACAGATCAGAAAAAAGGATCTCAAAAAGCTTCTTTCACGTTTTGAACGGATGAAATTTCCTTTATCAGCGTAGGACGCAATGCGATCCGAGGAAGCCCTTCTCACCTTCCTCAAAGACAGTGTCAACGGACTGCTCCACGAAACATAAGCATAACTCTGTGAGATGAATTCACACATCACCAAGAAGATTCCAAGAAAGCTTCTTTCACGTTTTGAACGGATGAAATTTCCTTTATCAGCGTAGGCCTCAATGCGATCCAAGGAAGCCCTTCTCAGCTTCCTAACAGAGAGTGTTAATGGACTGCTCCACGAAACATAAGTGTAACTCTGTGAGATGAATTCGCACATCACCAAAAAGTTTGCAAGAAAGTTTCTTTCCAGTTTTCATCTGTGGATATTTCCTTGGTCACCGTAAGGTTCATTGCGCTATGAAATACCAAATTGCAGATTTCCAGAGAACTGTGTTAACAAACTGATCACTGAAGAGAAACGTGAAACTCTGTGAGTTGCATTCACACATGGCTATGCAGTTTCTCAGAAAGCTTCTCTTTAGTTATTTTGTGAGGAGAATTCCTTTTTCACCCTACCCCTCAATCAACACCAAAATATACCTTTGCAGAATCCACGAGAACAGTGTTAGCAAACTGTTCCAAGAAGGGAAGGTTGGAACTCTGTGTGATGAAGTCACACATCAGAAAGCAATCTCTCAGAAAGTTTCTCTGTAGTTATTATGTGAGGACATTTCCTTTTTCACCATGGGCCCCTATGGGCTACCAAATATCACTTTCCAGATTCCACGAAAAGAGTGTTAGCAAACTGCTTCTTGAGGCATAGGTTGTAACTCTGTGAGATGAATTCACAGATCAGAAAGAAGTTTCTCAGAAAGCTTCTTTCAGGTGTTGAACGGATGAAATTTCCTTTATCAGCGTAGGCCTCAATGCGATCCAAGGAAGCCCTTCTCAGCTTCCTCAAAGACAGTGTTAATGGACTGCTCCACGAAACATAAGTGTAACTCGCTGAGATGAATTCACACATCACCAAGAAATTTGCAAGAAACCTTCTTTCCTGTTTTCATCTGTCTATATTTCCTTTGTCACTGTAAGGTTCATTGCGCAATGAAATACCAAATTGCAGATTTCCAGAAAACTGTGTTAACAAACTTATCACTGAAGAGAAACGTGTAACACTGTGAGTTGAATTCACACATGGCAATGCGGTTTCTCAGAAAGCTTCTCTTTAGTTATTATGTGAGGATAAGTCCTTTTTCACCCTACCCCTCAATGTGCTCCAAATATACCTTTGCAGAATCCACGAGAACAGTGTTAGCAATCTGTTCCAAGAAGGGAATGGTGGAACTCTCAGTGATGAAGTCACACATCAGAAAGCAATCTAAGCAATCTCTCAGAAAGTTTCTCTGTAGTTCTTATGTGAGGACATTTCCTTTTTCACCATGGGTCCCCATGGGCTACCAAATATCTCTTTCCAGATTGCACGAAAAGAGTGTTAGCAAACTGCTTCTTGAGGCATAGGTTGTAACTCTGTGAGATGAATTCACAGATCAGAAAGAAGTTTCTCAGAAAGCTTCTTCCTCGTGTTGAACGGATGAAATTTCCTTCATTAGCGTAGGCCTCAATGCGATCCAAGGAAGCCCTTCTCAGCTTCCTCAAAGACAGTGTTAATGGACTGCTCCACGAAACAGAAGTGCAACTCTGTGAGATGAATTCACACATCACCAAGAAGTTTCTAAGAAAGCTTCTTTCCCATTTTCTTCTATGGATATTTCCTTTGTCACTGTAAGGTTCATTGTGCTATGAAATACCAAATTGCAGATTTCCAAAAAACTGTGTTAACAAACTGATCACTGAAGAGAAACGTGTAACTCTGTGAGTTGCATTCACACATGGCAATGCAGTTTCTCGGAAAGATTCTCTTTAGTTATTCTGTGAGGATAATTCCTTTTTCACCCTAGCCCTCAATGAGCTCCCAAATATACCATTGCAGAATCCACGAGAACAGTGTTAGCAAACTGTTCCAAGAAGGGAACGGTGGAAAACTGTGTGATGAAGTCACACATCAGAAAGCAATCTCTCAGAAAGTTTCTCTGTAGTTATTATGTGAAGACATATTCTTTTTCACCATGGGCCCCTATGGGCTACCAAATATCACTTTCCAGATTCCACGAAAAGAGTGTTACCAACTGCTTCTTGAGGCATAGGTTGTAACTCTGTGAGATGAATTCACAGATCAGAAAGAAGTTTCTCAGAAAGCTTCTTTCACGTTTTGAACGGATGAAATTTCCCTTATCAGCTTAGGCCTCAAAGCGATCCAAGGAAGCCCTTCTCAGCTTCCTCAAAGACAGTGTTAATGGGCTGCTCCACGAAGCATAAGTGTAACCCTGTGAGATGAATTCACACATCACCAAGAAGTTTCTAAGAAAGCTTCTTTCCTGTTTTCATCTGTGGATATTTCCTTTGTCACCGTAAGGTTCTTTGCGCTATGAAATACCAAATTGCAGATTTCCAGAAAACTGTGTTAAGAAACTGATCACTGAAGAGAAGCGTGTAAATCTGTGTGTTGCATTCACACATGGCAATGCGGTTTCTCAGAAAGCTTCTCTTTAGTTATTATGTGAGTATAATTCCATTTTCACCCTAGCCCTCAATGAGCTCCAAAATATACCTTTGCAGAATCCACGAGAACAGAGTTAGCAAACTCTTCCAAGAAGGGAAGGGTGGAATTCTGTGTCATGAAGTCACACATCAGAAAGCAATCTCTCAGAAAGTTTCTCTGTAGTTATTATGTGAGGACATATCCTTTTTCACCATGGGCCCCTATGGGCTACCAAATATCACTTTCCAGATTCCACGAAAAGAGTGTTAGCAAACTGCTTCTTGAGGCATAGGTTGTAACTGTGTGAGATATATTCGCAGATCAGAAAGAAGTTTCTCAGAAAGCTTCTTTCAAGTTTTGAACGGATGAAATTTCCTTTATCAGCGTAGGCCTCAATGCGATCCAAGGAAGCCCTTCTCAGCTTCCTGAAAGACAGTGTTAATGGACTGTTCCGTGAAACATAAGTGTAACTCTGTGAGATGAATTCACACATCACCAAGAAGTTTCCAAGAAAGCTTCTTTCCAGTTTTCATCTCTGGATATTTCCTTTGTCAGCGTAAGGTTCATTGCGCAATGAAATACCAAATTGCAGATTTCCAGAACACTGTGTTAACAAACTGATCACTGAAGAGAAACGTGTAACTCTGTGAGTTGCATTCACACATGGCAATGCGGTTTCTCAGAAAGCTTCTCCTTAGTTTTTATGTGAGGATGATTCCTTTTTCCTTTTTCACTTCCTTAGCCCTCAATGAGCTCCCAAATATACCTTTGCAGAATCCACGAGAACAGTGTTAGCAAACTGTTCCAAGAAGGGAAGGGTGGAGCTCTGTGTGATGAAGTCACACATCAGAAAGCAATCTTTCAGAAAGTTTCTCTGTAGTTATCATGTGAGGACATTTCCTTTTTCACCATGGGCCCCAAGGGGTACCAAATATCACTTTCCAGATTCCACGAAAAGACTGTTAGCAAGCTGCTTCTTGAGGTATAGGTTGTAACTCATTGAGATAAATTCACAGATCAGAAAGAAGTTTCTCAGAAAGCTTCTTTCACGTTTTGAACGGATGAAATTTCCTTTATCAGCGTAGACCTCAATGCGATTCAAGGAAGCCCTTCTCAGCTTCCTCAAAGACAGTGTTAATGGACTCCTCCAAGAAACATAAGTATAACTCTGTGAGATGAATTCACACATCACCAAGAAGTTTCAAAGAAAGCTTCTTTCCAGTTTTCATCTGTGGATATTTCCTTTCTCACCGTAAGGTTCATTGCGCTATGAAATACCAAATTGCATTTTTCCAGACAACTGTGTTAACAAACTGATCACTGAAGGGAAACGTGTAACTCTGTGCGTTGCATTCACACATGGCAATGCAGTTTCACAGACAGTTTCTCTTTAGTAATTATGTGAGGATAATTCCTTTTTCACCCTAGCCCTCAATGAGATCCCAAATATACCTTTGCAGAATCCCAGAGAAGAGTGTCAGCAAACTGTTCCAAGAAGGGAAGGGTGGAACTCTGTGTGATGAAGTCACACATCAGAAAGCAATCTCTCAGGAAGTTTCTCTGTAGTTATTATGTGAGGACATTTCCTTTTTCACCATGGGCCCCTGTGGGCTACCAAATATCACTTTCCAGATTCCACGAAAAGAGTGTTAGCAAACTGCTTCTGGAGGCATAGGTTGTAACTCTGTGACATGAATTCACAGATCAGAAAGAAGTTTCTCAGAAAGCTTCTTTCACGTTTTGAAAGATGAAATTACCTTTATCATGGTAGGCCGCAATGCGATCCAAGGAAGCCCTTCTCAGCTATCTCAAAGACAGTGTTAATGGACTGCTCCACGAAACATAAGTGTAACTGTGTGAGATGAATTTACACATCACCAAGAAGTTTCTAAGAAAGCTTCTTTCTACTTTTCATCTGTGGATATTTCCTTTGTCACCGTCACGTTCATTGCGCTATGAAATACCAAATTTCAGATTTCCAGAAAACTGTGTTAACAAACTGATCACTGAAGAGAAACGTGTAACTCTGTGTGTTGCATTCACACATGGCAATGCAGTTTCAGAGAAAGCTTCTCATTAGTTGTTATGTGAGGATAATTCATTTTTCACCCTAGTCCTCAATGAGCTCCCAAATATACCTTTGCAGAATCCACGAGAACAGTGTTAGGAAACTGTTCCAAGAAGGGAAGGGTGTAACTCTGTGTGATGAAGTCACACATCAGAAAGCAATCTCTCAGAAAGTCTCTCTATTGTTATTATGTGAGGATATTTCCTATTTCACCATGGGCCACTAAGGACTACCAAATATCAATTTGCAGATTCCACGAAAAGAGTATTAGCATACTGCTTCTTGAGGCATAGGTTGTAACTCTGTGAGATGAATTCACAGATCAGAAAGAAGTTTCTCAGAAAGCTTCTTTCACGTTTTGAACGGATGAAATTTCCTTTATCAGCGTAGGCCTCAATGCGATTAAAGGAAGCCCTTCTCAGCTTCCTCAAGGACAGTGTGAATGGAATGCTCCACGAAACATAAGTGTAACTCTGTGAGATGAATTCACACATCACCAAGAAGTTTCTAAGAAAGCTTCTTTCTAGTTTTCATCTGTGGATATTTCCTTTGTCACCGTCAGGTTCATTGCGCTATGAAATACCAAATTGCAGATTTCCAGAAAACTGTGTTAACAAACTGATCACTGAAGAGAAACGTGTAACTCTGTGAGCTGCATTCACTCATGGCATTGCAGTTTTTCGGAAATCTTCTTTTTAGTTATTCTGTGAGGATAATTCCTTTTTCACCCTAGCCATCAATGAGCTCCCAAATATACCTTTACAGAATCCACGACAACAGTGTTAGCAAACTGTTCCAAGAAGGGAAGGGTGGAATTCAGTGTGATGAAGTCACACATCAAAAAGCAATCTCTCAGAAAGTTTCTCTGTAGTTATTATGTGAGGACATTTCCTTTTTCACCATAGGACCCGATGGGCTACCAAATATCACTTTCCAGATTCCACGAAAAGAGTGTTAGCAAACTACTTCTTGAGGCATAGGTTGTAACTCTGTGAGATGAATTCACAGATCAGAAAGAAGTTTCTCAGAAAGCTTATTTAACGTTTTGAACGGATGAAATTTCCTTTATCAGCGTAGGCCGCAATGCGATCCAAGGGAGTCCTTCTCAGCTTCCTGAAAGACAGTGTTAATGGACTGCTCCACGAAACATAAGTGTAACTCTGTGAGATGAATTCACATCTCACTAAGAAGTTTCTAAGAAAGCTTTTTTCTAGTTTTCATCTGTGGATATTTCCTTTGTCACCGTAAGGTTCATTGTGCTATGAAATACCAAATTGCAGATTTCCAGAAAACTGTGTTAACAAACTAATCACTGAAGGGAAACGTGTATCTCTGTCAGTTGCATTCACACATGGCCATGCAGTTTCTCAGAAAGCTTCTCTTAATTATTATGTGAGGATAATTCCTTTTTCACCCAAGCCCTCAATGGGCTCCCAAATATACCTTTGCAGAATCCACGACAACAGTGTTAGCAAACTGTTCCAAGAAGGGACGGGTGGAACTCTGTGTGATGAAGTCACTAATCAGAAAGCAATCTCTGAGAAAGTTTCTCTGTAGTTATTATGTAAGGACATTTCCTTTTTCACCATGGGACCCTATGGGCTACCAAATATCACTTTTCAGATTCCACGAAAAGAGTGTTAGCAAACTGCTTCTTGAGGCATAGCTTGTACCTCTGTGAGATGAATTCACAGATCAGAAACAAGTTTCTCGGAAAGATTCTTTCACGTTTTGAATGGATGAAATTTCCTTTATCAGCGTAGGCCTCAATGCGATCCAAGGAAGCCCTTCTCAGCTTCCTCAAAAAAAGTGTTAATAGACTGCTCCAAGAAACATAAGTGTAACTCTGTGAGATGAATTCACAAATCACCAAGAGATTTCTAACAAAGCTTCTTTCTAGTTTTCATCTGTGGATATTTCCTTTGTCACCGTAAGGTTCATTACGCTATGCAATACCAAATTGCAGATTTCCAGAAAACTGTGTTAACAAACTGATAACTGACGAGAAACATGTAACTCTGTGAGTTGCATTCACACATGGCAATGCAGTTTCTCAGAAAGCTTTTCTTAATTATTATGTGAGGATAATTCCTTTTTCACCCTAGCCCTCAATGGGCTGCCAAATATACCTTTGCAGAATCCACGAGAACAGTGTTAGCAAACTGTTCCAAGAAGGGAAGGTTGGAACTCTGTGTGATGAAGTCACACATCAGAAAGCAATCTCTCAGAAAGTTTCTCTGTAGTTATTATGTGAGGACATTTCCTTTTTCACCATGGGCCACTATGGGCTACCAAATATCACTTTCCAGATTCCACGAAAAGAGTGTTAGCAAACTGCTTCTTGAGGCATAGGTTGTAACTCTGTGAGATGAATTCACAGATCAGAAAGAAGTTTCTCAGAAAGCTTCTTTCACGTTTTGAAGGGATGAAATTTCCTTTATCATCGTAGGCCTCAATGCGATCCAAGGAAGCCCTTCTCAGCTTCCTCAACGACAGTGTTAATTGACTGCTCCACGAAACATAAGTGTAACTCTGTGAGATGAATTCACACATCACCAAGAAGTTTCTAAGAAAGCTTCTTTCTAGTTTTCATCTGTGGATATTTCCTTTGTCACCGTCAGGTTCATTGCGCTATGAAATACCAAATTGTAGATTTCCAGAAAACTGTGTTAACAAACTAATCACTGAAGAGAAACGTGTAACTCTGTGAGTTGCATTCACACATGGCCATGCAGTTTCTCAGAAAGCTTCTCTTAATTATTATGTGAGGATAATTCCTTTTTCACCCAAGCCCTCAATGGGCTCCCAAATATACCTTTGCAGAATCCATGACAACAGTGTTAGCAAACTGTTCCAAGAAGGGAAGGGTGGAACTCTGTGTGATGAAGTCACACATCAGAAAGAAATCTCTGAGAAAGTTTCTCTGTAGTTATTATGTGAGGACATTTCCTTTTTCACCGTAGGACCCGATGGGCTACCAAATATCACTTTCCAGATTCCACGAAAGGGTGTTAGCAAAGTACTTCTTGAGGCATAGGTTGTAACTCTGAGAGATGAATTCACAGATCAGAAAGAAATTTCTCAGAAAGCTTCTTTCACGTTTTGAACGGATGAAATTTCCTTTTTCAGCGTAGGCCACAATGCGATCCAAGGAAGTCCTTCTCAGCTTCCTGAAAGACAGTGTTAATGGACTGTTCCACGAAAAATAAGTGTAACTCTGTGAGATGAATTCACATCTCACCAAGAAGTTTCTAAGAAAGCTTCTTTCTAATTTTCATCTGTGGATATTTCCTTTCTCACCATAAGGTTCATTGCGCTATGATATACCAAATTGCAGATTTCCAGAAAACTGTGTTAACAAACTGATCACTGAAGAGAAACGTGTAACTCTGTGAGTAGCATTCACACATGGCAATGCAGTTTCTCAGAAAGCTTCTCTTAATTATTATGTGAGGATAATTCCTTTTTCACCCTAGCCCTCAATGGGCTCCCAAATATACCTTTGCAGAATCCACGAGAACAGTGTTAGCAAACTGTTCCAAGAAGGGAAGGATGGAACTCTGTGTGATTAAGTCACACATCAGAAAGCAATCTCTCAGAAAGTTTCTCTGTAGTTATTATGTGAGGACATTTCCTTTTTCACCATGGGCCCCTATGGGCTACCAAATATCACTTTCCAGATTCCACGATAAGAGTGTTAGCAAACTACTTCTTGAGGCATAGGTTGTACTCCGTGAGATGAATTCACAGATGAGAAAGAAGTTTCTCAGAAAGCTTCTTTCACGTTTTGAACGGATGAAATTTCCTTTATCAGCGTAGGCCTCAATGCGATCCAAGGAAGTCCTTCTCAGCTTCCTGAAAGACAGTGTTAATGGACTGCTCCACGACACATAAGTGTAACTGTGTGAGATGAATTCACACATCACCAAGAAGTTTCTAAGAAAGCTTCTTTCTAGTTTTCATCTGTGGATATTTCCTTTGTCACCATCAGGTTCATTGCGCTATGAAATACCAAATTGCAGATTTCCAGAAAACTGTGTTAACAAACTGATCACTGCAGAGAAACGTATAACTCTGTGAGTTGCATTCACACATGGCAATGCGGTTTCTCGGAAAGCTTATTTTAGGTATTATTTGAGGATAATTCCTTTTCCACCCAAGCCCTCAATGAGCTCCGAAATATAACTTTGCAGAACCCACGAGAACAGTGTTAGCAAACTGTTCCAAGAAGGGACGGGTGGAACTCTTTGTGATGAAGTCACATATCAGAAAGCAATCTCTCAGAAAGTTTCTCTGTAGTTATTATGTGAGGACATTTCCTTTTTCACCATAGGATCCGATGGGCTACCAAATATCACTTTCCAGATTGCACGAAAAGAGTGTTAGCAAACTGCTTCTTGTGGCATAGGTTGTAACTCTGTGAGATGAATTCAAAGATCAGAAAGAAGTTTCTCAGAAAGCTTCTTTCACGTTTTGAACGGATGAAATTTCCTTTATCAGCGTAGGCCTCAATGCGATCCAAAGAAGCCCTTCTCAGCTTCCTCAAAGACAGTGTTAATTGACTGCTCCACGAAACATAAGTGTAACTCTGTGAGATGAATTCACACATCACCAAGAAGTTGCTAAGAAAGCTTCTTTCTAGTTTTCATCTGTGGATATTTCCTTTGTCACTGTAAGGTTCATTGCGCTATGAAATGCCAAATTGCAGATTTCCGGTAAACTGTGTTAACAAACTGATCACTGAAGAGAAACGTGTAACTCTGTGAGTTGCATTCACACATTTCAATGCAGTTTCTCAGAAAGCTTCTCTTTAGTTATTCTGTGGGGATAATTCCGTTTTCACCCTCGCTCTCAATGAGCTCCCAAATATACCTTTGCAGAATCCACGACAACACTGTTTGCAAACTGTTCCAAGAAGGGAAGTTTGGAACTCTGTGTGATGAAGTCACACATCGGAAAGCAATCTCTCAGAAAGTTTCTCTGTAGTTATTATGTGAGGACATTTCCTTTTTCACCATGGCACCCTATGAGCTACCAAATATCACTTTCCAGATTCCACGAAAAGAGTGTTAGCAAACTGCTTCTTGAGGCATAGGTTGTAACTCTGTGAGATGAATTCACATATCAGAAAGAAGTTTCTCCGAAAGTTTCTCTCACGTGTTGAACGGATGAAATTTCCTTTATCAGCGTAGGCCTCAATGCAATCCAAGGAAGCCCTTCTCAGCTTCCTCAAAGACAGTGTTAATGGACTGCTCCACTAAACAGAAGTGCAACTCTGTGAGATGAATTCACACATCACCAAGGAGTTTCTAAGAAAGCTTCTTTCCCGTTTTCTTCTACGGATATTTCCTTTGTCATTGTAAGGTTCATTGCGTTATGAAATACCAAATTGCAAATTTCCAGAAAACTGTGTTAACAAACTGATCACTGAAGAGAAACGTGTAACTCTGTGAGTTGCATTCACACATGGCAATGCAGTTTCTCAGAAAGCTTCTCTTTAGTTATTCTGTGGGAATAATTCCTTTTTCACCCTCGCCTTCAATGAGCCCTCAAATATACCTTTGCAGAATCCACGACAACACTGTTAGCAAACTGCTCCAAGAAGGGACGGGTGGAACTCTGTGTGATGAAGTCACACATCAGAAAGCAATCTCTCAGAAAGTTTCTCTGTAGTTATTATGTGAGGACATTTCCTTTTTCACCATAGGATCCGATGGGCTACCAAATATCATATTCCAGATTCCACGAAAAGAGTGTTAGCAAACTACTTCTTGAGGCATAGGATGTAACTCTGTGAGATGAATTCACAGATCAGAAAGTAGTTTCTCAGAAAGCTTATTTCACGTTTTGAACGGGTGAAATTTCCTTTATCAGCGTAGGCCTCAATGCGATCCAAGGAAGCCCTTCTCAGCTTCCTCAAAGACAGTGTGAATGGATTGCTCCACGAAACATAGGTGTAATTCTGTGAGATGAATTCACACATCACCAAGAAGTTTCTAAGAAAGCTTCTTTCTAGTTTTCATCTGTGGATATTTCCTTTGTCACCGTAAGGTTCATTGCGCTCTGAAATACCAAATTGCACATTTCCAGAAAACTGTGTTAACACACAGATCACTGAAGAGAAACGTGTAACTCTGTGAGTTGCATTCAAACATGGCAATGCAGTTTCTCAGAAAGCTTCTCTTTAGTTGTTATGTGAGGATAATTCCTTTTTTACCCCAGCACTCAAAGAGCTCCCATATACCTTTGCAGAATCCACGAGAACAGTGTTAGCAAACTGTTCCAAGAAGGGAAGGGTGGAACTCTGTGTGATGAAATCACACATCAGAAAGCAATCTCTCAGAAAGTTTCTCTGTAGTTATTATATGAGGACATTTCCCTTTTCACCTTGGTCCCCTATGGGATACCAAATATCACTTTTCAGATTCCACGAAAAGAGTGTTAGCAAACTGCTTCTTGAGGCATAAGTTGTAACTCTGTGAGATGAATTCACAGATCAGAAAGAAGTTTCTCAGAAAGCTTCTTTCACGTATTGAACGGATGAAATTTCCTTTATCAGCGCAGGCCTCAATGCGATCCAAGGAAGCCCTTCTCAGCTTCCTCAAAGAGAGTGTTAATGGACTGCTCCACGAAACATAAGTGTAACTCTGTGAGATGAATTCACACATCACCAAGAAGTTTCTAAGAAAGCTTCTTTCTAGTTTTCATCTGTGGATATGTCCTTTGTCACGGTCAGGTTCATTGCGCTATGAAATACCAAATTGCAGATTTCCAGAAAACTGTGTTAACAAACTGATCACTGAAGAGAAACGTGTAACTCTGTGAGTTGCATTCACACTATGCCATGCAGTTTCTCAGAAAGCTTCTCTTTAGTTGTTATGTGAGGATAATTCCTTTTTCACCCTAGCCTTCAATGAGCTCCCAAGGATAACTTTGCAGAATCCCCGAGAACAGTGTTAGCAAACTGTTCCAGGAAGGGAAGGGTGGAACTCTGTGTGATGAAGTCACACATCACCAAGAAGTTTGTAAGAAAGCTTTTTTCTAGTTTTCATCTGTGGATATTTCCTGTGTCACTGTCAGGTTCATTGCGCTATGAAATACCAAATTGCAGATTTCCAGAAAACTGTGTTAACAAACTAATCACTGAAGAGAAACGTGTAACTCTGTGAGTTGCATTCACACATGGCAATGCAGTTTCTCAGAAAACATCTCTTTAGTTGTTATGTGAGGCTAATTCCTTTTTCACCCTAGCCCTCAATGAGCTCCCAAATGTAACCTGCAGAATACAAGAGAACAGTGTTAGCAAATTGTTCCAAGAAGGGAAGGGTGGAACGCTGTGTGATGAAGTCACACATCAGAAAGCAATCTCTCAGAATGTTTCTCTGTAGTTGTTATGTGAGGACATTTCTTTTTTCACCATGGGCCCCGAGCGGCTACCAAATATCACTTGCCAGATTCCACGAAAAGAGTGTTAGCAAACTGCTTCTTGAGGCATAGGTTGTAACTCTGTGAGATGAATTCACAGATCAGAAAGAAGTTTCTCAGAAAGCTTCTTTCACGTTTTGAATGGATGAAATTTCCTTTATCAGCGTAGGCCTCAATGCGAAGCAAGGAAGGCCTTCTCAGCTTCCTCAAAGACAGTGTGAATGGATTGCTCCAAGAAACATAAGTGTAACTCTGGGAGATGAATTCACACATCACCAAGATGTTTCTAAGAAAGCTTCTTTCTAGTTTTCATCTGTGGATATTTCCTTTGTCACCGTAAGCTTCATTGCGCGATGGAATACCAAATTGTAGATTTCCAGAAAACTGTGTTAACAAACTGATCACTGAAGAGAAACGTGTAACTCTGTCAGTTGTATTCACACATGGCAATGCAGTTTCTCAGAAAGCTTCTCTAAAGTTGTTATGTGAGGATAATTCCTTTTTCACCCTATCACTCAATGAGCTCCCAAATATACCTTTGCAGAATCCACGAGAACAGTGTTAGCAAACTGTTCCTAGAAGGGAAAGGTGGAACTCTGTGTGTTGAAGTCACACATCAGAAAGCAATCTCTCGGAAAGTTTCTCTGTAGTTATGATGTGTGGACATTTCCTTTTTCACCATGGTTCCCTAGGGGCTACCAAATATCACTTTCCAAATTCCACGAAAAGAGTGTTAGCAAACTGGTTCTTGAGGCATAGGTTGTAAATCTGTGAGATGCATTCACAGACCAGAAAGAAGTTTCTCAGAAAGCTTCTATCACGTTTTGATCAGATCATATTTCCTTTATCAGCGTAGGCCTCAATGCGATCCAAGGAAGCCCTTCTCAGCTTCCTCATAGACAGTGTTAATGGACTGCTCCATGAAACATAAGTGTAACTCTGTGAGATGAATTCACACATCACCAAGAAGTTTCTAAGAAAGCTTCTTTCTAGTTTTCATCTGTGGATATGTCCTTTGTCACCGTCAGGTTCATTGCGCTATGAAATACCAAATGGCAGATTTCCAGAAAACTGTGTTAACAACCTGATCACTGAAGAGAAACGTGTAACTCTGTGAGTTGCATTCACACATGGCAATGCAGTTTCTCAGAAAGCTCCTCTTTAGTTATTATGTGAGGATAATTCCTTGTTCACCCTAGCCCTCAATGACCTCCCAAATATACCTTTGCAGAATCCACGAGAACAGTTTTAGCAAACTGTTCCAAGAAGGGAGGGGTGGAACTCTGTGATGAAGTCACACATCAGAAAGCAATCTCTCAGAAAGTTTCTCTGTAGTTATTATGTGAGGACATTTCCTTTTTCACCATGGGCCCCGATGGGCTACCAAATATCACTTTCCAGATTCCACGAAAAGAGTGTTAGCAAACTGCTTCTGGAGGCATAGGTTGTAACTCTGTGAGATGAATTCACAGATCAGAAAGAAGTTTCTCAGAAAGCTTCTTTCACGTGTTGAACGGATGAAATTTCCTTTATCAGCGTAGGCCTCAATGCGATCCAAGGAAGCCCTTCTCAGCTTCCTCAAAGACAGTGTTAATGGAGTGCTACACGATACATAAGTGAAACGCTGTGAGATGAATTCACACATCACCAAGAAGTTTCTAAGAAAGCTTCTTTCTAGTTTTCATCTGTGTATATTTCCTTTGTCATCGTATGGTTCATTCCGCTATGAAATACCAAATTGCAGATTTCCAGAAAACTGAGCTAACAAACTGTCACTGAAGCGAAACGTGTAACTCTGTGTGTTGCATTCACACATGGCAATGCAGTTTTACAGAAAGCTTCTCTTTAGTTTTTATGTGAGGATAATTCCTTTTTCACCCTAGCCCTCAATGAGCTCCCAAATATACCTTTGCAGAATCCACGACAAAAGTGTTAGCAAACTGTTCCAAGAAGGGAAGGGTGGAACGCTGTGTGATGAAGTCACACATCAGAAAGCAATCTCTCAGAAAGTTTTTCTGTAGTTATTATGTGAGGACATTTCATTTTTCACCATGGGCCCCTATGGGCTACCAAATATCACTTTCCAGATTCCACGAAAAGAGTATTAGCAAACTGCTTCTTGAGGCATAGGTTGTAACTCTGTGAGATGAATTCACAGATCAGAAAGAAGTTTCTCAGAAAACTTCTTTCACGTTTTGAGCAGATGAAATTTCCTTTATCAGCATAGGCCTCAATGCGATCCAAGGAAGCCCTTCTCAGCTTCCTCAAAGACAGTGTTAATTGAGTGCTCCACGAAACATAAGTGTAACGCTGTGAGATGAATTCACACATCACCAAGAAGTTTCTAAGAAAGCTTCTTTCCAGTTTTCATCTGTGGATATTTCCTTTGTCACCGTAACGTTCATTGCGCTATGGAATACCAAACTGCAGATTTCCAGAAAACTGTGTTAAGAAACTGATCACTGAAGAGAAGCGTGTAACTCTGTGTGTTGCATTCACACATGGCAATGCGGTTTCTCAGAAAGCTTCTCTTTAGTTATTATGTGAGTATAATTCCATTTTCACCCTAGCCCTCAATGAGCTCCAAAATATACCTTTGCAGAATCCACGAGAACAGAGTTAGCAAACTGTTCCAAGAAGGGAAGGGTGGAACTCTGTGTCATGAAGTCACACATCAGAAAGCAATCTCTCAGAAAGATTCTCTGTAGTTATTATGTGAGGTCTTTCCTTTTTCACCATGGGCCCCTATGGGCTTTCAAATAATACTTTCCAGATTCCACGAAAAGAGTGTAAGCAAACTGCTTCTTGAAGCATACGTTGTAACTCTGTGAGATTAATTCACAGATCAGAAAGAAGTTTCTCAGAAAGCTTCTTTCACGTTTGGAACGGATGAAATTTCCTTCATCAGCGTAGGCCTCAATGCGATCCAAGGAAGCCCTTCTCAGCTTCCTCAAAGACAGTGTTAATGGACTGCTCCACGAAACATAAGTGTAACTCTGTGAGATGAATTCACACATCACCAAGAAGTTTCTACGAAAGTTTCTCTATAGTTTTCATCTGTGGATATTTCCTTTGTTACCGTAAGGTTCATTGCACTATGAAATACCAAATTGCAGATTTCCAGAAAACTGTGTGAACAAACTGATCACTGAAGAGAAACGTGTAACTCTGTGAGGAGCATTCACACATGGCAAAGCAGTTTCTCGGAAAGCTTCTCTTTAGTTATTCTGTGAGGATAATTCCTTTTTCACCCTAGCCCTCAACGAGCTCCAAAATATACCTTTGCAGAATCCACGAGAACAGTGTTAGAAAACTGTTCTAAGAAGGGAAGAGGGGAACTCTGTGTGAAGAAGTCACACATCAGAAAGCAATCTCTCAGAAAGATTCTCTGTAGTTATTATGTGAGGTCCTTTCCTTTTTCACCATGGGCCCCTATGGACTACCAAATATCACTTACCAGATTCCACGAAAAGACTGTTAGTAAACTGCTTCTTGAGGCATAGGTTGTAACCCTGTGAGATGAATTCACAGCTCAGAAAGAATTTTCTCAGAAAGCTTCTTTCACGTTTTCAATGGATGAAATTTCCTTTATCAGCGTAGGCCTCAATGCGATCCAAGGAAGCTCTTCTCAGCTTCCTCAAAGACAGTGTTAATGGACTGCTCCACGAAACATAAGTGTAACTCTGTGAGATGAATTCACACATCACAAAGAAGTTTCCAAGAAAGCTTCTTTTCTGTTTTCATCTGTGGATATATCCTTTGTCAGCGTAAGGTTCATGGCACTATGAAATACCAAATTGCAGATTTCCAGAAAATTGTGTTAACAAACTGATCACTGAAGAGAAACGTGTAACTCTGTGAGTTGCATTTACACATGGCAATGCGGTTTCTAAGAATGCTTCTCTTTAGTAATTCTGTGAGGATAATTCCTTTTTCACCATAGCCCTCAATGAGCTCCCAAATATACCTTTGCAGAATCCACGAGAACAGTGTTAGCAAACTGTTGCAAAAAGGAACCTGTGGAACTCTGTGTGATGAAGTCACACATCAGAAAGCAATCTCTCAGAAAGTTTCTCTGTAGTTATTATGTGAAGACATTTCCTTTTTCACCGTGGGCCCCCAGGGACTACCAAATATCACTTTCCACATTCCACGAAAAAAGTGTTAGCAAACTGCTTATGAGGCAGAGGTTGTAACTCTGTGAGATGATTTCACAGATCAGAAAGAAGTTTCTCAGGAAGCTTCTTTCCAGTTTTCATCTATGGATATTTCCTTTGTCACCGTAAGGTTCATTACGCTTTGAAATACCAAAATGCAGATTTCCAGAAAACTTTGTTAACAAACTGATCACTGAAGAGAAACGTGTAACTCTGTGAGTTGCATTCACACATGGCAATGCAGTTTCTCAGAAAGCTTCTCTTTAGTTATTAAGTGAGGATAATTCCTTTTTCACCCTAGCCCTCAATGAGCTCCCAAATATACATTTGCAGAATCCACGAGAACAGTGTTAGCCAACTGTTCCAAGAAGGGAAGGGTGGAAATCTATGTGATGAAGTCACACATCAGAAAGCAATCTCTCAGAAAGTTTCTCTGTAGTTATTATGTGAAGACATTTCCTTTTTCATCGTGGGCCCCTATGGAATACCAAACATCACTTTCCAGATTCCATGAAAGGTGTGTTAGCAAACTACTTCTTGAGGCATAGGTTGTTACTCTCTGAGATGAATTCACAGATCAGAAAGAAGTTTCTCAGGAAGCTTCTTTCACGTGTTGAACGGATGAAATTTCCTTTATCAACGTAGGCATCAAAGCGATCCAAGGAAGCCCTTCTCAGCTCCCTTAAAGACATTGTAATGGAATGCTCCAAGAAACATAAGTGTAACTACGTGAGATGAATTCACACATCACCAAGAAGTTTCCAAGAAAGCTTCTTTCCAGTTTTCATCTGTGGATATTTCCTTTGTCACCGTCAGGTTCATTGCACTATGAAATACCAAATTGCAGATTACCAGAAATCTGTGTTAACAAACTGATCACTGAAGAGAAAGGTGTAACTCTGTGAGTTGCATTCACACATGGCAATGCTATTTCTCAGAAAGCTTCTCTTTAGTTATTATGTGAGGATAATTCCTTTTTCACCCTAGCCCTCAATGAGCTCCCAAATATACCTTTGCAGAATCCACGAGAACAGTGTTAGCAAACTGTTCCAAGAAGGGGACGGTGGAACCCTGTGTGATGAAGTCACACATCAGAAAGCAATTTCTCAGAAAGTTTCTCTGTAGTTATGATGTGAGGACATTTCCTTTTTCACCATGGGCCCCTAGGGGCTACCAAATATCACTTTCCAGATTCCACGAAAAGAGTGTTAGCAAACTGCTTCTTGAGGCATAGGTTGTAACTCTGTGAGATGAATTCACAGATGAGAAAGAAGTTTCTCAGAATGCTTCTTTCACGTTTTGAACGGATGAAATTTCCTTTATCAGCGTAGGCCTCAATGCGATCCAGGGAAGCCCTTCTCATCTTCCTCAAAGTCAGTGTTAATGGACTGCTCCACGAAACATAAGTGTAACTCTGTGAGATGAATTCACACATCACCAAGAAGTTTCTAAGAAAGCTTCTTTCTAGTTTTCATCTGTGGATATTTCCTTTGTCACCGTAAGGTTCATTGCGCTATGGAATACCAAATTGCGGATTTTCGGAAAACTGTGTTAAAAAACTAATCACTGAAGAGAAACGTGTAACTCTGTAAATTGCATTCACACATGGCAATGCAGTTTCTCAGAAAGCTTCTGTTTAGTTGTTATGTGAGGATAATTCCTTTTTCCCCCTAGCCCTCAATGAGCTCCCAAAGATACCTTTGCAGAATCCACGAGAACAGTGTTAGCAAACTGTTCCAAGAAGGGAAGTGTGAAACTCTGCGTGATGAAGTCACATATCAGAAAGCAATCTCTCAGAAAGTTTCTCCATAGTTATGATGTGAGGACATTTCCTTTTTCACCATGGGCCCCTAGGGGCTAGCAAATATCACTTTCCAGATTCCACGAAAAGAGTGTTAGCAAACTGCTTCTTGAGGCATAGGTTGTAACTCTGTGAGATGAATTCACATATCAGAAAGAAGTTTCTCAGAAAGCTTCTTTCACGTTTTGAACGGATGAAATTTCCTTTATCAGCGTAGGCCTCATTGCGATCCAAGGAAGCCATTCTCACCTTCCTCAAAGACAGTGTTAATGGACTGCTCCACGATACATAAGTGTAACTCTGTGACATGAATTCAGACATCACCAAGAAGTTTCTAAGAAAGCTTGTTTCTAGTTTTCATCTGTGGATATTTCCTTTGTCACCGTAAGGTTCATTGCGCTATGAAATACCAAATTGCAGATTTCCAGAAAACTGTGTTAACAAACTGATCACTGAAGAGAAACGTGTAACTCTGTCAGTTGCATTCACACATGGCAATGCAGTTTCTCAGAAAGCTTCTCTTTAGTTGTTAGGTGAGGATAATTCCTTTTTCACCCTAGCCCTGAATGACCTCCCAAATATACCTTTGCAGAATCCACGAGAACAGTGTTAGCAAACTGTTCTAAGAAGGGAAGGGTGGAACTCTGTGTGAAGAAGTTACACATCAGAAAGCAATCTCTCAGAAAGTTTCTCTGTAGTTATTATGTGAGGACATTTCCTTTTTCACCATGGGCCCCTATGGGCTACCAAATATCACTTTCCTGATTCCACGAAAAGAGTGTTAGCAACCTGCTTCTTGAGGCATAGGTTGTAACTCTGTGAGATGAATTCACAGATCAGAAAGAAGTTTCTCAGAAAGTTTCTTTCACGTTTTGAACGGATGAAATTTCCTTTATTAGCGAAGGCCTCAATGCGATCTAAGGAAGCCCTTCTCAGCTTCCTCAAAGACATTGTGAATGGATTGCTCCACGAAACATAAGTGTAACTCTGTGAGATGAATTCACACATCACCAAGAAGTTTCTAAGAAAGCTTCTTTCTAGTTTTCATCTGTGGATATTTCCTTTGTCACCGTAACGTTCATTGCGCTATGGAATACCAAACTGCAGATTTCAGGAAAACTGTGTTAACAAATTGATCACTGAAGAGAAACGTGTAACTCTGTGAGTTGCATTCACACATGGCAATGCAGTTTCTCAGAAAGCTTCTCTTTGGTTGTTATGTGAGGGTAATTCCTTTTTCACCATAGCCCTCAATGAGCTCCCAAATATACCATTGCAGAATCCACGAGAACAGTGTTAGCAAACTGTTCCAAGAAGGGAAGGGTGGAACTCTGCGTGATGAAGTCACACATCAGAAAGCAATCTCTCAGAAAGTTTCTCTGTAGTTATGATGTGAGGACATTTCCTTTTTCACCATGGGCCCCTAGGGGCTCCAAATATCACTTTCCAGATTCCACGAAAAGAGTGTTAGCAAACTGATTCTTGAGGCGTGGGTTGTACCTCTGTGAGATGAATTCACAGATCAGGAAGAAGTTTCTCAGAAGGCTTCTTTCACGTTTTGAACGGATGAAATTTCCTTTATCAGCGTAGGCCTCAATGCGATCCAAGGAAGCCCTTCTCAGCTTCCTCAAAGACAGTGTGAATGGACTGCTCCACGAAACATAAGTGTAACTCAGTGAGAGGAATTCAGACTTCACCAAGAAGTTTCTATAAAAGCTTATTTCTAGTTTTCATCCGTGGATATTTCCGTTGTCACCGTGAGGTTCATTGCGCTATGAAATACCAAATTACAGATTTCCAGAAAACTGTGTTAACAAACTGATCACTGAAGGGAAACGTGTAACTCTGTGAATTGCATTCACACATGTCAATGCAGTTTCTCAGAAAGCTTCTCTTTAGTTGTTGTGTGAGTATAATTCCTTTTTCACCCTAGCCCACAATGAGCTCCCAAATATACCTTTGCAGAATCCACGAGAACAGTGTTAGCAAACTGTTCCAAGAAGGGAAGGGTGGAACTCTGTGTGATGAAGTCACACATCAGAAAGCAATCTCTCAGAATGTTTCTCTGTAGTTATTATGTGAGGACATTTCTTTTTTCACCATGGGCCCCGAGCGGCTACCAAATATCACTTGCCAGATTCCACGAAAAGAGTGTTAGCAAACTGCTTCTTGAGGCATAGGTTGTAACTCTGTGAGATGAATTCACAGATCAGAAAGAAGTTTCTCAGAAAGCTTCTTTCACGTTTTGAATGGATGAAATTTCCTTTATCAGCGTAGGCCTCAATGCGAACCAAGGAAGGCCTTCTCAGCTTCCTCAAAGACAGTGTGAATGGATTGCTCCAAGAAACATAAGTGTAACTCTGGGAGATGAATTCACACATCACCAAGATGTTTCTAAGAAAGCTTCTTTCTAGTTTTCATCTGTGGATATTTCCTTTGTCACCGTAAGCTTCATTGCGCGATGGAATACCAAACTGTAGATTTCCAGAAAACTGTGTTAACAAACTGATCACTGAAGAGAAACGTGTAACTCTGTGAGTTGTATTCACACATGGCAATGCAGTTTCTCAGAAAGCTTCTCTAAAGTTGTTATGTGAGGATAATTCCTTTTTCACCCTATCCCTCAATGAGCTCCCAAATATACCTTTGCAGAATCCACGAGAACAGTGTTAGCAAACTGTTCCTAGAAGGGAAAGGTGGAACTCTGTGTGTTGAAGTCACACATCAGAAAGCAATCTCTCGGAACGTTTCTCTGTAGTTATGATGTGAGGACATTTCCTTTTTCACCATGGTTCCCTAGGGGCTACCAAATATCACTTTCCAAATTCCACGAAAAGAGTGTTAGCAAACTGGTTCTTGAGGCATAGGTTGTAAATCTGTGAGATGAATTCACAGACCAGAAAGAAGTTTCTCAGAAAGCTTCTATCACGTTTTGATCAGATCATATTTCCTTTATCAGCGTAGGCCTCAATGCGATCCAAGGAAGCCCTTCTCAGCTTCCTCATAGACAGTGTTAATGGACTGCTCCATGAAACATAAGTGTAACTCTGTGAGATGAATTCACACATCACCAAGAAGTTTCTAAGAAAGCTTCTTTCTAGTTTTCATCTGTGGATATGTCCTTTGTCACCGTCAGGTTCATTGCGCTATGAAATACCAAATGGCAGATTTCCAGAAAACTGTGTTAACAACCTGATCACTGAAGAGAAACGTGTAACTCTGTGAGTTGCATTCACACATGGCAATGCAGTTTCTCAGAAAGCTCCTCTTTAGTTATTATGTGAGGATAATTCCTTGTTCACCCTAGCCCTCAATGACCTCCCAAATATACCTTTGCAGAATCCACGAGAACAGTTTTAGCAAACTGTTCCAAGAAGGGAGGGGTGGAACTCTGTGATGAAGTCACACATCAGAAAGCAATCTCTCAGAAAGTTTCTCTGTAGTTATTATGTGAGGACATTTCCTTTTTCACCATGGGCCCCGATGGGCTACCAAATATCACTTTCCAGATTCCACGAAAAGAGTGTTAGCAAACTGCTTCTGGAGGCATAGGTTGTAACTCTGTGAGATGAATTCACAGATCAGAAAGAAGTTTCTCAGAAAGCTTCTTTCACGTGTTGAACGGATGAAATTTCCTTTATCAGCGTAGGCCTCAATGCGATCCAAGGAAGCCCTTCTCAGCTTCCTCAAAGACAGTGTTAATGGAGTGCTACACGATACATAAGTGAAACGCTGTGAGATGAATTCACACATCACCAAGAAGTTTCTAAGAAAGCTTCTTTCTAGTTTTCATCTGTGTATATTTCCTTTGTCATCGTATGGTTCATTCCGCTATGAAATACCAAATTGCAGATTTCCAGAAAACTGAGCTAACAAACTGTCACTGAAGCGAAACGTGTAACTCTGTGTTTTGCATTCACACATGGCAATGCAGTTTTACAGAAAGCTTCTCTTTAGTTTTTATGTGAGGATAATTCCTTTTTCACCCTAGCCCTCAATGAGCTCCCAAATATACCTTTGCAGAATCCACGACAAAAGTGTTAGCAAACTGTTCCAAGAAGGGAAGGGTGGAACGCTGTGTGATGAAGTCACACATCAGAAAGCAATCTCTCAGAAAGTTTTTCTGTAGTTATTATGTGAGGACATTTCATTTTTCACCATGGGCCCCTATGGGCTACCAAATATCACTTTCCAGATTCCACGAAAAGAGTATTAGCAAACTGCTTCTTGAGGCATAGGTTGTAACTCTGTGAGATGAATTCACAGATCAGAAAGAAGTTTCTCAGAAAACTTCTTTCACGTTTTGAGCAGATGAAATTTCCTTTATCAGCATAGGCCTCAATGCGATCCAAGGAAGCCCTTCTCAGCTTCCTCAAAGACAGTGTTAATTGAGTGCTCCACGAAACATAAGTGTAACGCTGTGAGATGAATTCACACATCACCAAGAAGTTTCTAAGAAAGCTTCTTTCCAGTTTTCATCTGTGGATATTTCCTTTGTCACCGTAACGTTCATTGCGCTATGGAATACCAAACTGCAGATTTCCAGAAAACTGTGTTAAGAAACTGATCACTGAAGAGAAGCGTGTAACTCTGTGTGTTGCATTCACACATGGCAATGCGGTTTCTCAGAAAGCTTCTCTTTAGTTATTATGTGAGTATAATTCCATTTTCACCCTAGCCCTCAATGAGCTCCAAAATATACCTTTGCAGAATCCACGAGAACAGAGTTAGCAAACTGTTCCAAGAAGGGAAGGGTGGAACTCTGTGTCATGAAGTCACACATCAGAAAGCAATCTCTCAGAAAGATTCTCTGTAGTTATTATGTGAGGTCCTTTCCTTTTTCACCATGGGCCCCTATGGGCTTTCAAATATTACTTTCCAGATTCCACGAAAAGAGTGTAAGCAAACTGCTTCTTGAAGCATACGTTGTAACTCTGTGAGATTAATTCACAGATCAGAAAGAAGTTTCTCAGAAAGCTTCTTTCACGTTTGGAACGGATGAAATTTCCTTCATCAGCGTAGGCCTCAATGCGATCCAAGGAAGCCCTTCTCAGCTTCCTCAAAGACAGTGTTAATGGACTGCTCCACGAAACATAAGTGTAACTCTGTGAGATGAATTCACACATCACCAAGAAGTTTCTACGAAAGTTTCTCTATAGTTTTCATCTGTGGATATTTCCTTTGTTACCGTAAGGTTCATTGCACTATGAAATACCAAATTGCAGATTTCCAGAAAACTGTGTGAACAAACTGATCACTGAAGAGAAACGTGTAACTCTGTGAGGAGCATTCACACATGGCAAAGCAGTTTCTCGGAAAGCTTCTCTTTAGTTATTCTGTGAGGATAATTCCTTTTTCACCCTAGCCCTCAACGAGCTCCAAAATATACCTTTGCAGAATCCACGAGAACAGTGTTAGAAAACTGTTCTAAGAAGGGAAGAGGGGAACTCTGTGTGAAGAAGTCACACATCAGAAAGCAATCTCTCAGAAAGATTCTCTGTAGTTATTATGTGAGGTCCTTTCCTTTTTCACCATGGGCCCCTATGGACTACCAAATATCACTTACCAGATTCCACGAAAAGACTGTTAGTAAACTGCTTCTTGAGGCATAGGTTGTAACCCTGTGAGATGAATTCACAGCTCAGAAAGAATTTTCTCAGAAAGCTTCTTTCACGTTTTCAATGGATGAAATTTCCTTTATCAGCGTAGGCCTCAATGCGATCCAAGGAAGCTCTTCTCAGCTTCCTCAAAGACAGTGTTAATGGACTGCTCCACGAAACATAAGTGTAACTCTGTGAGATGAATTCACACATCACCAAGAAGTTTCCAAGAAAGCTTCTTTTCTGTTTTCATCTGTGGATATATCCTTTGTCAGCGTAAGGTTCATGGAGCTATGAAATACCAAATTGCAGATTTCCAGAAAATTGTGTTAACAAACTGATCACTGAAGAGAAACGTGTAACTCTGTGAGTTGCATTTACACATGGCAATGCGGTTTCTAAGAATGCTTCTCTTTAGTAATTCTGTGAGGATAATTCCTTTTTCACCCTAGCCCTCAATGAGCTCCCAAATATACCTTTGCAGAATCCACGAGAACAGTGTTAGCAAACTGTTCCAATAAGGGACCTGTGGAACTCTGTGTGATGAAGTCACACATCAGAAAGCAATCTCTCAGAAAGTTTCTCTGTAGTTATTATGTGAAGACATTTCCTTTTTCACCGTGGGCCCCCAGGGACTACCAAATATCACTTTCCACATTCCACGAAAAAAGTGTTAGCAAACTGCTTATGAGGCAGAGGTTGTAACTCTGTGAGATGATTTCACAGATCAGAAAGAAGTTTCTCAGGAAGCTTCTTTCCAGTTTTCATCTATGGATATTTCCTTTGTCACCGTAAGGTTCATTACGCTTTGAAATACCAAAATGCAGATTTCCAGAAAACTTTGTTAACAAACTGATCACTGAAGAGAAACGTGTAACTCTGTGAGTTGCATTCACACATGGCAATGCAGTTTCTCAGAAAGCTTCTCTTTAGTTATTAAGTGAGGATAATTCCTTTTTCACCCTAGCCCTCAATGAGCTCCCAAATATACATTTGCAGAATCCACGAGAACAGTGTTAGCCAACTGTTCCAAGAAGGGAAGGGTGGAAATCTATGTGATGAAGTCACACATCAGAAAGCAATCTCTCAGAAAGTTTCTCTGTAGTTATTATGTGAAGACATTTCCTTTTTCATCGTGGCCCCCTATGGAATACCAAACATCACTTTCCAGATTCCATGAAAGGTGTGTTAGCAAACTACTTCTTGAGGCATAGGTTATTACTCTCTGGGATGAATTCACAGATCAGAAAGAAGTTTCTCAGGAAGCTTCTTTCACGTGTTGAACGGATGAAATTTCCTTTATCAACGTAGGCATCAAAGCGATCCAAGGAAGCCCTTCTCAGCTCCCTTAAAGACATTGTAATGGAATGCTCCAAGAAACATAAGTGTAACTCCGTGAGATGAATTCACACATCACCAAGAAGTTTCCAAGAAAGCTTCTTTCCAGTTTTCATCTGTGGATATTTCCTTTGTCACCGTCAGGTTCATTGCACTATGAAATACCAAATTGCAGATTACCAGAAATCTGTGTTAACAAACTGATCACTGAAGAGAAAGGTGTAACTCTGTGAGTTGCATTCACACATGGCAATGCTATTTCTCAGAAAGCTTCTCTTTAGTTATTATGTGAGGATAATTCCTTTTTCACCCTAGCCCTCAATGAGCTCCCAAATATACCTTTGCAGAATCCACGAGAACAGTGTTAGCAAACTGTTCCAAGAAGGGGACGGTGGAACCCTGTGTGATGAAGTCACACATCAGAAAGCAATTTCTCAGAAAGTTTCTCTGTAGTTATGATGTGAGGACATTTCCTTTTTCACCATGGGCCCCTAGGGGCTACCAAATATCACTTTCCAGATTCCACGAAAAGAGTGTTAGCAAACTGCTTCTTGAGGCATAGGTTGTAACTCTGTGAGATGAATTCACAGATGAGAAAGAAGTTTCTCAGAATGCTTCTTTCACGTTTTGAACGGATGAAATTTCCTTTATCAGCGTAGGCCTCAATGCGATCCAGGGAAGCCCTTCTCATCTTCCTCAAAGTCAGTGTTAATGGACTGCTCCACGAAACATAAGTGTAACTCTGTGAGATGAATTCACACATCACCAAGAAGTTTCTAAGAAAGCTTCTTTCTAGTTTTCATCTGTGGATATTTCCTTTGTCACCGTAAGGTTCATTGCGCTATGGAATACCAAATTGCGGATTTTCGGAAAACTGTGTTAAAAAACTAATCACTGAAGAGAAACGTGTAACTCTGTAAATTGCATTCACACATGGCAATGCAGTTTCTCAGAAAGCTTCTGTTTAGTTGTTATGTGAGGATAATTCCTTTTTCCCCCTAGCCCTCAATGAGCTCCCAAAGATACCTTTGCAGAATCCACGAGAACAGTGTTAGCAAACTGTTCCAAGAAGGGAAGTGTGAAACTCTGCGTGATGAAGTCACATATCAGAAAGCAATCTCTCAGAAAGTTTCTCCATAGTTATGATGTGAGGACATTTCCTTTTTCACCATGGGCCCCTAGGGGCTAGCAAATATCACTTTCCAGATTCCACGAAAAGAGTGTTAGCAAACTGCTTCTTGAGGCATAGGTTGTAACTCTGTGAGATGAATTCACATATCAGAAAGAAGTTTCTCAGAAAGCTTCTTTCACGTTTTGAACGGATGAAATTTCCTTTATCAGCGTAGGCCTCATTGCGATCCAAGGAAGCCATTCTCACCTTCCTCAAAGACAGTGTTAATGGACTGCTCCACGATACATAAGTGTAACTCTGTGACATGAATTCAGACATCACCAAGAAGTTTCTAAGAAAGCTTGTTTCTAGTTTTCATCTGTGGATATTTCCTTTGTCACCGTAAGGTTCATTGCGCTATGAAATACCAAATTGCAGATTTCCAGAAAACTGTGTTAACAAACTGATCACTGAAGAGAAACGTGTAACTCTGTCAGTTGCATTCACACATGGCAATGCAGTTTCTCAGAAAGCTTCTCTTTAGTTGTTAGGTGAGGATAATTCCTTTTTCACCCTAGCCCTGAATGACCTCCCAAATATACCTTTGCAGAATCCACGAGAACAGTGTTAGCAAACTGTTCTAAGAAGGGAAGGGTGGAACTCTGTGTGAAGAAGTTACACATCAGAAAGCAATCTCTCAGAAAGTTTCTCTGTAGTTATTATGTGAGGACATTTCCTTTTTCACCATGGGCCCCTATGGGCTACCAAATATCACTTTCCTGATTCCACGAAAAGAGTGTTAGCAACCTGCTTCTTGAGGCATAGGTTGTAACTCTGTGAGATGAATTCACAGATCAGAAAGAAGTTTCTCAGAAAGTTTCTTTCACGTTTTGAACGGATGAAATTTCCTTTATTAGCGAAGGCCTCAATGCGATCTAAGGTAGCCCTTCTCAGCTTCCTCAAAGACATTGTGAATGGATTGCTCCACGAAACATAAGTGTAACTCTGTGAGATGAATTCACACATCACCAAGAAGTTTCTAAGAAAGCTTCTTTCTAGTTTTCATCTGTGGATATGTCCTTTGTCACCGTAACGTTCATTGCGCTATGGAATACCAAACTGCAGATTTCCAGAAAACTGTGTTAACAAATTGATCACTGAAGAGAAACGTGTAACTCTGTGAGTTGCATTCACACATGGCAATGCAGTTTCTCAGAAAGCTTCTCTTTGGTTGTTATGTGAGGGTAATTCCTTTTTCACCATAGCCCTCAATGAGCTCCCAAATATACCATTGCAGAATCCACGAGAACAGTGTTAGCAAACTCTTCCAAGAAGGGAAGGGTGGAACTCTGCGTGATGAAGTCACACATCAGAAAGCAATCTCTCAGAAAGTTTCTCTGTAGTTATGATGTGAGGACATTTCCTTTTTCACCATGGGCCCCTAGGGGCTCCAAATATCACTTTCCAGATTCCACGAAAAGAGTGTTAGCAAACTGATTCTTGAGGCGTGGGTTGTACCTCTGTGAGATGAATTCACAGATCAGGAAGAAGTTTCTCAGAAGGCTTCTTTCACGTTTTGAACGGATGAAATTTCCTTTATCAGCGTAGGCCTCAATGCGATTCAAGGAAGCCCTTCTCAGCCTCCTCAAAGACAGTGTGAATGGACTGCTCCACGAAACATAAGTGTAACTCAGTGAGAGGAATTCAGACTTCACCAAGAAGTTTCTATAAAAGCTTATTTCTAGTTTTCATCCGTGGATATTTCCGTTGTCACCGTGAGGTTCATTGCGCTATGAAATACCAAATTACAGATTTCCAGAAAACTGTGTTAACAAACTGATCACTGAAGGGAAACGTGTAACTCTGTGAATTGCATTCACACATGTCAATGCAGTTTCTCAGAAAGCTTCTCTTTAGTTGTTGTGTGAGTATAATTCCTTTTTCACCCTAGCCCACAATGAGCTCCCAAATATACCTTTGCAGAATCCACGAGAACAGTGTTAGCAAACTGTTCCAAGAAGGGAAGGGTGGAACTCTGTGTGATGAAGTCACACATCAGAAAGCAATCTCTCAGAAAGTTTCTCTGTAGTGATTATGTGAGGACATTTCCTTTTTCACCATGGGCCCCTAGGGGCTACCAAACATCACTTTCCAGATTCCACGAAAAGAGTGTTAGCAAACTGCTTCTTGAGGCATAGGTTGTAAGTATGTGAGATGAATTCACAGATCAGAAAGAAGTTTCTCAGAAAGCTTCTTTCACGTTTTGAACGGATGAAATTTCCTTTATCAGCGTAGGCCTCAATGCGATCCAAGGAAGCCCTTCTCAGCTTCCTCAACGACAGTGTTAATGGACTGCTCGACGAAACATAAGTGTAACTCGGTGACAGGAATACAGACATAACGAAGAAGTTTCTATAAAAGCTTCTTTCTAGTTTTCATCTGTGGATATTTCCTTTGTCACCGTAAGGTTCATTACGCTATGAAATACCAAATTGCAGATTTCCAGAAAACTGTTTTAACAAAATGATCACTGAAGACAAACGTGTAACTCTGTGAGTTGCATTCACACATGGCAATGCAGTTTCTCAGAAAGCTTCTCTTTAGTTGTTATGTGAGGATAATTCCTTTTTCACCCTAGCCCTCAATGAGCTCCCAAATATACCTTTGCAGAATCCACGAGATCAGTGTTAGCAAACTGTTCCAAGAAGGGAAGGGTGGAACTCTGTGTGATGAAGTCACACATCAGAAAGCAATCTCTCAGAAAGTTTCTCTGTAGTGATTATGTGAGGACATTTCCTTTTTCACCATGGGCCCCTAGGGGCTACCAAATATCACTTTCCAGATTCCACGAAAAGAGTGTTAGCAAACTGCTTCTTGAGGCATAGTTTGTAACTCTGTGAGATGAATTCACAGATCAGAAAGAAGTTTCTCAGAAAGCTTCTTTCACGTGTTGAACGGATGGAATTTCCTTTATCAGGGTAGGTCTCAATGCGATCCAAGGAAGCCCTTCTGAGCTTCCTCAAAGCCAGTGTTAATGGACTGCTCCACGAAACATAAGTGTAACTCTGTGAGATGAATTCACACATCACTAAGAAGTTTCTAAGAAAGCTTCTTTCCAGTTTTCGTCTGTGGATATTTCCTTTCTCACCGCAAGGTTCACTGCGCTATGAAATACCAAATTGCAGATTTCCACAAAACTGTGTTAACAAACTGATCACTGAAGAGAAACGTGTAACTCTGTGAATTGAATTCACACATGTCAATGCAGTTTCTCAGAAAGCTTCTCTTTAGTTATTATGTGAGGATAATTCCTTTTCACCCTAGCCCTCAATGAGCTCCGAAATATACCTTTGCAGAATCCACGAGAACAGTGTTAGCAAACTGTTCCAAGAAGGGAAGGGTGGAACTCTGTGGGATGAAGTCACACATCAGAAAGCAATCTCCCAGAAAGTTTCTTTGTAGTTATTATGTGAGGACATTTCCTTTTTCACCATGGGCCCCTATGGGCTACAAAATATCACTTTCCAGATTCCACGAAAAGAGTGTTAGCAAACTGCTTCTTGAGGCATAGGTTGTAATTCTGTGATATGAATTCACAGATCAGAAAAAAGTTTCTCAAAATCCTTCTATCACGTTTTGAACGGATTAAACTTCCTTTATCAGCGTAGGCCTCAAAGCGGTCCAAGGAAGCCCTTCTCAGCTTCCTGAAAGACAGTGTTAATGGACTGTTACATCAAACATAAGTGTAACCCTGTGAGATGAATTCACACATCACCAAGAAGTTTCTAAGAAAGCTTCTTTCAAGTTTTCATCTGTGGATATTTCCTTTTTCACCGTCAGGTTCATTTCGCTATGAAATACCAAATTGCAGATTTCCAGAGAACTGTGTTAACAAACTGATCACTGAAGAGAGACGTGTAACTCTGTGAGTTGCATTCACACATGGCAATTCAGTTTCTCAGAAAGCTTCTCTTTAGTTGTTATGTGATTATAATTCCTTTTTCACCCTAGCCCTAATGAGCTCCCAAAGATACCTTTGCAGAATCCACGAGAACAGTGTTAGCAAGCTGTTCCAAGAAGGGAAGGGTGGAACTCTGTGTGATGAAGTCACACATCAGAAAGCAATCTCTCAGAAAGTTTCTCTGTAGTTATTATGTGAGGACATTACCTTTTTCACCACGGGCCCCTAGGGGCTACCAAATATCACTTTCCAGATTCCACAAAAAGAGTGGTAGCAAACTGCTTCTTGAGGCATAGGTTGTAACTCTGTGAGATGAATTCACAGATCAGAAAGAAGTTTCTCAGAAAGCTTCTTTTACGTTTTGAACGGGTGAAATTTCCTTTAACAGCGTAGCCCTCAATGCAATCCAAGGAAGCCCTTCTCAGCTTCCTCAGGGACAGTGGGAATGGATTGCTCCACGAAACATAAGTGTAACTCCCTGAGATTAATTCACACATCACCAAGAAGTTTCTAAGAAAGCTTCTTTCTAGTTCTCATCTGTAGATATTTCGTTTGTCACGGTCAGGTTCATTGCGCTATGAAATACCAAATTGCAGATTTCCAGAGAAGTGTGTTAACAAACTGATCACTGAAGAGAAACGTGTAACTCTGCTAGTTGCATTCACACATGGCAATTCAGTTTCTCAGAAAGCTTCTCTTTAGTTGTTATGTGAGTATAATACCTTTTTCACCCTAGCCCTCAATGAGCTACCAAATACACCTTTGCAGAATCCACGACAAAAGTGTTAGCAAATTGTTCCAAGAAGGGAAGGGTGGAACGCTGTGTGATGAAGTCACACATCAGAAAGCAATCTCTCAGAAAGTTTCTCTGTTGTTATTATGTGAGGACATTTCTTTTTTCACCATGGGCCCATGTTGGCTACCAAATGTCACTTTCCAGATTCCACGAAAAGAGAGTTAGCAAACTGCTCCTTGAGGTATAGGTTGTAAATCTGTGAGATGAATTCACAGATCAGAAAGAAGTTTCTCAGAAAGCTTCTTTCACGTTTTTAACGGATGAAATTTCCTTTTTCAGCGTAGGCCTCAATGCGATTCAAGGAAGCCCTTCTCAGCTTCCTCAAAGACAGTGTGAATGGACTGCTACACGAAACATAAGTGTAACTCTGTGAGATGAATTCACACATCACCAAGAAGTTTCTAAGAAAGCTTCTTTCTGGTTTTCATCTGTGGATATTTCCATTGTTACCGTAAGGTTCATTGCGCTATGAAATACCAAATTGCAGATTTCCAGAAAACTGTGTTAACAAACTGATCCCTGAAGAGAAACGTGTAACTCTGTGAGTTGCATTCACACATGGCAATGCAGTTTCTCAGAAAGCTTCTCTTTAGTTATTATGTGAGGATAATTCCTTTTTCACCCTAGCCCTCAATGAACTCCCAAATATACCTTTGCAGAATCCACGAGAACAGTGTTAGCAAACTGTTCCAAGAAGGGAAGCGTGGAACTCTGTGTGATGAAGTCACACATCAGAAAGCAATCTCTCAGAAAGTTTCTCTGTAGTTATTATGTGAGGACATTTCCTTTTTCACCTTGGGCCCCTATGGGCTACCAAATATCACTTTCCAGATTCCAAGAAAAGAGTGTTAGCCAACTGCTTCTTGAGGCATAGGTTGTAACTCTGTGAGATGAATTCACCGATCAGAAAGAAGTTTCTCAGAAAGCTTCTTTCACGTTTTGAACGGATGAAATTTCCTTTATCAGCGTAGGCCTCAATGCGATCCAAAGAAGCCCTTCTCAGCTTCCTCAAAGACAGTGTTAATGGACTGCTACAACAAACATAAGTGTAACCCTGTGAGATGAATTCACACATCACCAAGAAGTTTCTAAGAAAGCTTCTTTCAAGTTTTCATCTGTGGATATTCCCTTTGTCACCGTAAGGTTCATAGCTCTATGAAATACCAAATTGCAGATTTCCAGAAAACTGTGTTAACAAACTGATCACTGAAGAGAGACGTGTAACTCTGTGAGTTGCATTCACACATGGCAATGCAGTTTCGCACAAAGCTTCTCTTTAGTTATTATGTGAGGATAATTCCTTTTTACCCTAGCCCTCAATGAGCTCCCAAATATACCTTAGCAGAATCCACGAGAACAGTGTTAGCAAACTGTACCAAGAAGGGATGGGTGGAACTATGTGTGATGAAGTCACACATCAGAAAGCATCTCTCAGAAAGTTTCTCTATAGTTATTATGTGAGGACATTTCCTTTTTCACCTTGGGCCCCTATGGGCTACCAAATATCACTTTCCCGATTTCACGAAAAGAGTGTCAGCAAACTGCTGCTTGAGGCATAGGTTGTAACTCTGTGAGATGAATTCACCGATCAGAAAGAAGTTTCTCAGAAAGCTTCTTTCACGTTTTGAACGGATGAAATTTCCTTTATCAGCGTAGGCCTCAATGCGATCCAAGGAAGCCCTTCTCAGCTTCCTCAAGGAGAGTGTTAATGGGCTGCTCCACCAAACATAAGTGTAACCCTGTGAGATGAATTCACAAATCACCAAGAAGTTTCTAAGAAAGCTTCTTTCAAGTTTTCATCTGTGGATATTTCCTTTGTCACCGTCAGTATCATTGCGCTATGAAATACCAAATTGCAGATTTCCAGAAAACTGTGTTAACAAACTGATCACTGAAGAGAGATGTGTAACTCTGTGAGTTGCATTCACACATGGCAATGAGGTTTCGCAGAAAGCTTCTCTTTAGTTATTATGTGAGGATAATTCCTTTTTCACCCTAGCCCTCAATGAGCTCCCAAATATACCTTTGCAGAATCCACGAGAACAGTGTTAGAAAACTGTACCAAGAAGGGAAGGGTGGAACTCTGTGTGATGAAGTCACACATCAGAAAGCAATCTCTCAGAAAGTCTCTCTGTAGTTATGATGTGAGGAGATTTCCTTTTTCACCATGGGCCCCTATGGGCTACCAAATATCACTTTCCAGATTCCATGAAAAGAGTGTTAGCAAACTGCTTCTGGAGGCATAGGTTGTAACTCTGTGAGATGAATTCACAGATCAGAAAGAAGTTTCTCAGAAAGCTTCTTTCACGTTTTGAAGGGATGAAATTTCTTTTATCAGCGTAAGCCTCAATGCGATCCAAGGAAGCCCTTCTCAGCTTCCTCAAAGACAGTGTGAATGGACTGCTCCACGAAACATAAGTGTAACTCTGTGAGATGAATTCACACATCACCAAGAAGCTTCCAAGAAAGCTTTTTTCTAGTTTTCATCTGTGGATATTTCCTTGTCACCGTCAGGTTCATTGCTCTATGAAATACCAAATTGCAGATTTCCTGAGAACTGTGTTAACAAACTGATAACTGAAGAGAAACGTGTAACTCTGTGAGTTGCATTCATACATGGCAATGCAGTTTCTCAGAAAGCTTCTCTTTAGTTGTTATGTGAGGATAATTCCATTTTCACCCTAGCCCTCAATGAGCTCCCAAACATAGCTTTGCAGAATCCACGAGAACAGTGTTAGCAAACTGTTCCAAGAAGGGAAGGGTGGAACTCTGTGTGAAGAAGTCACACATCGGAAAGCAATCTCTCAGAAAGTTTCTCTGTAGTTATTATGTGAGGACATGTCCTTTTTCACCATGGGCCCCTAGGGGCTACCAAATATCACTTTCCAGATTCCACGAAAATAGTGTTAGCAAACTGCTTCTTGAGGCTTAGGTTGTAACTCTGTGACGTGAATTCACAGATCAGAAATAAGTTTCTCAGAAAGCTTCTTTCACGGTTTGAACGGATGAAATTTCCTTTATCAGCGTAGGCCTCAATGCGATCCAAGGAAGTACTTCTCAGCTTCCTCAAAGACAGTGTGAATGGACTGCTCCACGAAACATAAGTGTAACTCTGTGAGATGAATTCACACATCACCAAGAAGTTTCCAAGAAACCATTTTCTAGTTCTCATCTGTGGATATTTCCTTTGTCACCGTCAGGTTCATTTCGCTATGAAATACCAAATTGCAGATTTCCAGAGAACTGTGTTAACAAACTGATCACTGAAGAGAGACGTGTAACTCTGTGAGTTGCATTCACACATGGCAATTCAGTTTCTCAGAAAGCTTCTCTTTAGTTGTTATGTGATGATAATTCCTTTTTCACCCTAGCCCTAATGAGCTCCCAAAGATACCTTTGCAGAATCCACGAGAACAGTGTTAGCAAGCTGTTCCAAGAAGGGAAGGGTGGAACTCTGTGTGATGAAGTCACACATCAGAAAGCAATCTCTCAGAAAGTTTCTCTGTAGTTATTATGTGAAGACATTACCTTTTTCACCACGGGCCCCTAGGGCCTACCAAATATCACTTTCCAGATTCCACAAAAAGAGTGGTAGCAAACTGCTTCTTGAGGCATAGGTTGTAACTCTGTGAGATGAATTCACAGATCAGAAAGAAGTTTCTCAGAAAGCTTCTTTTACGTTTTGAACGGGTGAAATTTCCTTTATCAGCGTAGCCCTCAATGCGATCCAAGGAAGCCCTTCTCAGCTTCCTCAGGGACAGTGGGAATGGATTGCTCCACGAAACATAAGTGTAACTCCCTGAGATTAATTCACACATCACCAAGAAGTTTCTAAGAAAGCTTCTTTCTAGTTCTCATCTGTAGATATTTCGTTTGTCACGGTCAGGTTCATTGCGCTATGAAATACCAAATTGCAGATTTCCAGAGAAGTGTGTTAACAAACTGATCACTGAAGAGAAACGTGTAACTCTGCTAGTTGCATTCACACATGGCAATTCAGTTTCTCAGAAAGCTTCTCTTTAGTTGTTATGTGAGTATAATACCTTTTTCACCCTAGCCCTCAATGAGCTACCAAATACACCTTTGCAGAATCCACGACAAAAGTGTTAGCAAATTGTTCCAAGAAGGGAAGGGTGGAACGCTGTGTGATGAAGTCACACATCAGAAAGCAATCTCTCAGAAAGTTTCTCTGTTGTTATTATGTGAGGACATTTCTTTTTCACCATGGGCCCCTGTTGGCTACCAAATATCACTTTCCAGATTCCACGAAAAGAGAGTTAGCAAACTGCTCCTTGAGGTATAGGTTGTAAATCTGTGAGATGAATTCACAGATCAGAAAGAAGTTTCTCAGAAAGCTTCTTTCACGTTTTGAACGTATGAAATTTCCTTTATCAGCGTAGGCCTCAATGCGATCCAAGGAAGCCCTTCTCAGCTTCCTCAAAGACAGTGTTAATGGACTGCTCCACCAAACATAAGGGTAACCCTGTGAGAAGAATTCACACATCACCAAGAAGTTTCTAAGAAAGCTTCTTTCTAGTTTTCATCTGTGGATATTTCCTTTGTCACCGTAAGGTTCCTTGCGCTATGAAATACCAAATTGCAGATTTCCAGAACACTGTGTTATCAAACTGATCACTGAAGAGAAACGTGTAACTCTGTGAGTTGCATTCACACATGGCAATGCAGTTTCTCAGAAAGCTTCTCTTTAGTTGTTATGTGAGGATAATTCCTTTTTCACCCTAGCCCTCAATGAGCTCCCAAATAGACTTTGCAGAATCCACGAGAACAGTGTTAGCAAACAGTTCCAAGAAGGGAAGGGTGGAACTCTGTGTGATGAAGTCACATATCACAAAGCAATCTCTCAGAAACTCTCTCTGTAGTTATTATGTGAGGACATTTCCTTTTTCACCATGGGCCCCTATGGGCTACCAAATGTCACATTCCAGACTCCATGAAAAGAGTGTTAGCATACTGCTTCCTGAGGCATAGGTTGTAACTCTGTGAGATGAATTCACAGATCAGAAAGAAGTTTCTCAGAAAGCTTCTTTCACGTTTATAACGGATGAAATTTCCTTTTTCAGCGTAGGCCTCAATGCGATCCAAGGAAGCCCTTCTCAGCTTCCTCAAAGACAGTGTGAATGGACTGCTACACGAAACATAAGTGTAACTCTGTGAGATGAATTCACACATCACCAAGAAGTTTCTAAGAAAGCTTCTTTCTGGTTTTCATCTGTGGATATTTCCATTGTTACCGTAAGGTTCATTGCGCTATGAAATACCAAATTGCAGATTTCCAGAAAACTGTGTTAACAAACTGATCCCTGAAGAGAAACGTGTAACTCTGTGAGTTGCATTCACACATGGCAATGCAGTTTCTCAGAAAGCTTCTCTTTAGTTATTATGTGAGGATAATTCCTTTTTCACCCTAGCCCTCAATGAACTCCCAAATATACCTTTGCAGAATCCACGAGAACAGTGTTAGCAAACTGTTCCAAGAAGGGAAGCGTGGAACTCTGTGTGATGAAGTCACACATCAGAAAGCAATCTCTCAGAAAGTTTCTCTGTAGTTATTATGTGAGGACATTTCCTTTTTCACCTTGGGCCCCTATGGGCTACCAAATATCACTTTCCAGATTCCAAGAAAAGAGTGTTAGCCAACTGCTTCTTGAGGCATAGTTTGTAACTCTGTGAGATGAATTCACCGATCAGAAAGAAGTTTCTCAGAAAGCTTCTTTAACGTTTTGAACGGATGAAATTTCCTTTATCAGCGTAGGCCTCAATGCGATCCAAAGAAGCCCTTCTCAGCTTCCTCAAAGACAGTGTTAATGGACTGCTACAACAAACATAAGTGTAACCCTGTGAGATGAATTCACACATCACCAAGAAGTTTCTAAGAAAGCTTCTTTCAAGTTTTCATCTGTGGATATTTCCTTTGTCACCGTAAGGTTCATAGCTCTATGAAATACCAAATTGTAGATTTCCAGAAAACTGTGTTCACAAACTGATCACTGAAGAGAGACGTGAAACTCTGTGAGTTGCATTCACACATGGCAATGCAGTTTCGCACAAAGCTTCTCTTTAGTTATTATGTGAGGATAATTCCTTTTTAACCCTAGCCCTCAATGAGCTCCCAAATATACCTTAGCAGAATCCACGAGAACAGTGTTAGCAAACTGTACCAAGAAGGGATGGGTGGAACTATGTGTGATGAAGTCACACATCAGAAAGCATCTCTCAGAAAGTTTCTCTATAGTTATTATGTGAGGACATTTCCTTTTTCACCTTGGGCCCCTATGGGCTACCAAATATCACTTTCCCGATTTCACGAAAAGAGTGTTAGCAAACTGCTGCTTGAGGCATAGGTTGTAACTCTGTGAGATGAATTCACAGATCAGAAAGAAGTTCCTCAGAAAGCTTCTTTCACGTTTTGAACGGATGAAATTTCCTTTATCAGCGTAGGCCTCAATGCGATCCAAGGAAGCCCTTCTCAGCTTCCTCAAAGAGAGTGTTAATGGGCTGCTCCACCAAACATAAGTGTAACCCTGTGAGATGAATTCACAAATCACCAAGAAGTTTCTAAGAAAGCTTCTTTCAAGTTTTCATCTGTGGATATTTCCTTTGTCACCGTCAGGATCATTGCGCTATGAAATACCAAATTGCAGATTTCCAGAAAACTGTGTTAACAAACTGATCACTGAAGAGAGATGTGTAACTCTGTGAGTTGCATTCACACATGGCAATGAGGTTTCGCAGAAAGCTTCTCTTTAGTTATTATGTGAGGATAATTCCTTTTTCACCCTAGCCCTCAATGAGCTCCCAAATATACCTTTGCAGAATCCACGAGAACAGTGTTAGAAAACTGTACCAAGAAGGGAAGGGTGGAACTCTGTGTGATGAAGTCACACATCAGAAAGCAATCTCTCAGAAAGTCTCTCTGTAGTTATTATGTGAGGACATTTCCTTTTTCACCATGGGCCCCTATGGGCTACCAAATATCACTTTCCAGATTCCATGAAAAGAGTGTTAGCAAACTGCTTCTGGAGGCATAGGTTGTAACTCTGTGAGATGAATTCACAGATCAGAAAGAAGTTTCTCAGAAAGCTTCTTTCACGTTTTGAAGGGATGAAATTTCCTTTATCAGCGTAAGCCTCAATGCGATCCAAGGAAGCCCTTCTCAGCTTCCTCAAAGACAGTGTGAATGGACTGCTCCACGAAACATAAGTGTAACTCTGTGAGATGAATTCACACATCACCAAGAAGCTTCCAAGAAAGCTTTTTTCTAGTTTTCATCTGTGGATATTTCCTTGTCACCGTCAGGTTCATTGCTCTATGAAATACCAAATTGCAGATTTCCTGAGAACTGTGTTAACAAACTGATAACTGAAGAGAAACGTGTAACTCTGTGAGTTGCATTCACACATGGCAATGCAGTTTCTCAGAAAGCTTCTCTTTAGTTGTTATGTGAGGATAATTCCATTTTCACCCTAGCCCTCAATGAGCTCCCAAACATAGCTTTGCAGAATCCACGAGAACAGTGTTAGCAAACTGTTCCAAGAAGGGAAGGGTGGAACTCTGTGTGAAGAAGTCACACATCGGAAAGCAATCTCTCAGAAAGTTTCTCTGTAGTTATTATGTGAGGACATTTCCTTTTTCACCATGGGCCCCTAGGGGCTACCAAATATCACTTTCCAGATTCCACGAAAATAGTGTTAGCAAACTGCTTCTTGAGGCTTAGGTTGTAACTCTGTGACGTGAATTCACAGATCAGAAATAAGTTTCTCAGAAAGCTTCTTTCACGGTTTGAACGGATGAAATTTCCTTTATCAGCGTAGGCCTCAATGCGATCCAAGGAAGTACTTCTCAGCTTCCTCAAAGACAGTGTGAATGGACTGCTCCACGAAACATAAGTGTAACTCTGTGAGATGAATTCACACATCACCAAGAAGTTTCCAAGAAAGCTTTTTTCTAGTTCTCATCTGTGGATATTTCCTTTGTCACCGTCAGGTTCATTTCGCTATGAAATACCAAATTGCAGATTTCCAGAGAACTGTGTTAACAAACTGATCACTGAAGAGAGACGTGTAACTCTGTGAGTTGCATTCACACATGGCAATTCAGTTTCTCAGAAAGCTTCTCTTTAGTTGTTATGTGATGATAATTCCTTTTTCACCCTAGCCCTAATCAGCTCCCAAAGATAACTTTGCAGAATCCACGAGAACAGTGTTAGCAAGCTGTTCCAAGAAGGGAAGGGTGGAACTCTGTGTGATGAAGTCACACATCAGAAAGCAATCTCTCAGAAAGTTTCTCTGTAGTTATTATGTGAAGACATTACCTTTTTCACCACGGGCCCCTAGGGCCTACCAAATATCACTTTCCAGATTCCACAAAAGAGTGGTAGCAAACTGCTTCTTGAGGCATAGGTTGTAACTCTGTGAGATGAATTCACAGATCAGAAAGAAGTTTCTCAGAAAGCTTCTTTTACGTTTTGAACGGGTGAAATTTCCTTTATCAGCGTAGCCCTCAATGCGATCCAAGGAAGCCCTTCTCAGCTTCCTCAGGGACAGTGGGAATGGATTGCTCCACGAAACATAAGTGTAACTCCCTGAGATTAATTCACACATCACCAAGAAGTTTCTAAGAAAGCTTCTTTCTAGTTCTCATCTGTAGATATTTCGTTTGTCACGGTCAGGTTCATTGCGCTATGAAATACCAAATTGCAGATTTCCAGAGAAGTGTGTTAACAAACTGATCACTGAAGAGAAACGTGTAACTCTGCTAGTTGCATTCACACATGGCAATTCAGTTTCTCAGAAAGCTTCTCTTTAGTTGTTATGTGAGTATAATACCTTTTTCACCCTAGCCCTCAATGAGCTACCAAATACACCTTTGCAGAATCCACGACAAAAGTGTTAGCAAATTGTTCCAAGAAGGGAAGGGTGGAACGCTGTGTGATGAAGTCACACATCAGAAAGCAATCTCTCAGAAAGTTTCTCTGTTGTTATTATGTGAGGACATTTCTTTTTTCACCATGGGCCCCTGTTGGCTACCAAATATCACTTTCCAGATTCCACGAAAAGAGAGTTAGCAAACTGCTCCTTGAGGTATAGGTTGTAAATCTGTGAGATGAATTCACAGATCAGAAAGAAGTTTCTCAGAAAGCTTCTTTCACGTTTTGAACGTATGAAATTTCCTTTATCAGCGTAGGCCTCAATGCGATCCAAGGAAGCCCTTCTCAGCTTCCTCAAAGACAGTGTTAATGGACTGCTCCACCAAACATAAGGGTAACCCTGTGAGAAGAATTCACACATCACCAAGAAGTTTCTAAGAAAGCTTCCTTCTAGTTTTCATCTGTGGATATTTCCTTTGTCACCGTAAGGTTCCTTGCGCTATGAAATACCAAATTGCAGATTTCCAGAACACTGTGTTATCAAACTGATCACTGAAGAGAAACGTGTAACTCTGTGAGTTGCATTCACACATGGCAATTCAGTTTCTCAGAAAGCTTCTCTTTAGTTGTTATGTGAGGATAATTCCTTTTTCACCCTAGCCCTCAATGAGCTCCCAAATAGACATTGCAGAATCCACGAGAACAGTGTTAGCAAACAGTTCCAAGAAGGGAAGGGTGGAACTCTGTGTGATGAAGTCACATATCACAAAGCAATCTCTCAGAAACTCTCTCTGTAGTTATTATGTGAGGACATTTCCTTTTTCACCATGGGCCCCTATGGGCTACCAAATGTCACATTCCAGACTCCATGAAAAGAGTGTTAGCATACTGCTTCCTGAGGCTTAGGTTGTAACTCTGTGAGATGAATTCACAGATCAGAAAGAAGTTTCTCAGAAAGCTTCTTTCACGTTTATAAAGGATGAAATTTCCTTTTTCAGCGTAGGCCTCAATGCGATCCAAGGAAGCCCTTCTCAGCTTCCTCAAAGACAGTGTGAATGGACTGCTACACGAAACATAAGTGTAACTCTGTGAGATGAATTCACACATCACCAAGAAGTTTCTAAGAAAGCTTCTTTCTGGTTTTCATCTGTGGATATTTCCATTGTTACCGTAAGGTTCATTGCGCTATGAAATACCAAATTGCAGATTTCCAGAAAACTGTGTTAACAAACTGATCCCTGAAGAGAAACGTGTAACTCTGTGAGTTGCATTCACACATGGCAATGCAGTTTCTCAGAAAGCTTCTCTTTAGTTATTATGTGAGGATAATTCCTTTTTCACCCTAGCCCTCAATGAACTCCCAAATATACCTTTGCAGAATCCAAGAGAACAGTGTTAGCAAACTGTTCCAAGAAGGGAAGCGTGGAACTCTGTGTGATGAAGTCACACATCAGAAAGCAATCTCTCAGAAAGTTTCTCTGTAGTTATTATGTGAGGACATTTCCTTTTTCACCTTGGGCCCCTATGGGCTACCAAATATCACTTTCCAGATTCCTAGAAAAGAGTGTTAGCCAACTGCTTCTTGAGGCATAGGTTGTAACTCTGTGAGATGAATTCACCGATCAGAAAGAAGTTTCTCAGAAAGCTTCTTTCACGTTTTGAACGGATGAAATTTCCTTTATCAGCGTAGGCCTCAATGCGATCCAAAGAAGCCCTTCTCAGCTTCCTCAAAGACAGTGTTAATGGACTGCTACAACAAACATAAGTGTAACCCTGTGAGATGAATTCACACATCACCAAGAAGTTTCTAAGAAAGCTTCTTTCAAGTTTTCATCTGTGGATATTTCCTTTGTCACCGTAAGGTTCATAGCTCTATGAAATACCAAATTGCAGATTTCCAGAAAACTGTGTTAACAAACTGATCACTGAAGAGAGACGTGTAACTCTGTGAGTTGCATTCACACATGGCAATGCAGTTTCGCACAAAGCTTCTCTTTAGTTATTATGTGAGGATAATTCCTTTTTTACCCTAGCCCTCAATGAGCTCCCAAATATACCTTAGCAGAATCCACGAGAACAGTGTTAGCAAACTGTACCAAGAAGGGATGGGTGGAACTATGTGTGATGAAGTCACACATCAGAAAGCATCTCTCAGAAAGTTTCTCTATAGTTATTATGTGAGGACATTTCCTTTTTCACCTTGGGCCCCTATGGGCTACCAAATATCACTTTCCCGATTTCACGAAAAGAGTGTTAGCAAACTGCTGCTTGAGGCATAGGTTGTAACTCTGTGAGATGAATTCACAGATCAGAAAGAAGTTCCTCAGAAAGCTTCTTTCACGTTTTGAACGGATGAAATTTCCTTTATCAGCGTAGGCCTCAATGCGATCCAAGGAAGCCCTTCTCAGCTTCCTCAAAGAGAGTGTTAATGGGCTGCTCCACCAAACATAAGTGTAACCCTGTGAGATGAATTCACAAATCACCAAGAAGTTTCTAAGAAAGCTTCTTTCAAGTTTTCATCTGTGGATATTTCCTTTGTCACCGTCAGGATCATTGCGCTATGAAATACCAAATTGCAGATTTCCAGAAAACTGTGTTAACAAACTGATCACTGAAGAGAGATGTGTAACTCTGTGAGTTGCATTCACACATGGCAATGAGGTTTCGCAGAAAGCTTCTCTTTAGTTATTATGTGAGGATAATTCCTTTTTCACCCTAGCCCTCAATGAGCTCCCAAATATACCTTTGCAGAATCCACGAGAACAGTGTTAGAAAACTGTACCAAGAAGGGAAGGGTGGAACTCTGTGTGATGAAGTCACACATCAGAAAGCAATCTCTCAGAAAGTCTCTCTGTAGTTATTATGTGAGGACATTTCCTTTTTCACCATGGGCCCCTATGGGCTACCAAATATCACTTTCCAGATTCCATGAAAAGAGTGTTAGCAAACTGCTTCTGGAGGCATAGGTTGTAACTCTGTGAGATGAATTCACAGATCAGAAAGAAGTTTCTCAGAAAGCTTCTTTCACGTTTTGAAGGGATGAAATTTCCTTTATCAGCGTAAGCCTCAATGCGATCCAAGGAAGCCCTTCTCAGCTTCCTCAAAGACAGTGTGAATGGACTGCTCCACGAAACATAAGTGTAACTCTGTGAGATGAATTCACACATCACCAAGAAGCTTCCAAGAAAGCTTTTGTATACTTTTCATCTGTGGATATTTCCTTGTCACCGTCAGGTTCATTGCTCTATGAAATACCAAATTGCAGATTTCCAGAAAACTGTGTTAACAAACTGATCCCTGAAGAGAAACGTGTAACTCTGTGAGTTGCATTCACACATGGCAATGCAGTTTCTCAGAAAGCTTCTCTTTAGTTATTATGTGAGGATAATTCCTTTTTCACCCTAGCCCTCAATGAACTCCCAAATATACCTTTGCAGAATCCACGAGAACAGTGTTAGCAAACTGTTCCAAGAAGGGAAGCGTGGAACTCTGTGTGATGAAGTCACACATCAGAAAGCAATCTCTCAGAAAGTTTCTCTGTAGTTATTATGTGAGGACATTTCCTTTTTCACCTTGGGCCCCTATGGGCTACCAAATATCACTTTCCAGATTCCAAGAAAAGAGTGTTAGCCAACTGCTTCTTGAGGCATAGTTTGTAACTCTGTGAGATGAATTCACCGATCAGAAAGAAGTTTCTCAGAAAGCTTCTTTCACGTTTTGAACGGATGAAATTTCCTTTATCAGCGTAGGCCTCAATGCGATCCAAAGAAGCCCTTCTCAGCTTCCTCAAAGACAGTGTTAATGGACTGCTACAACAAACATAAGTGTAACCCTGTGAGATGAATTCACACATCACCAAGAAGTTTCTAAGAAAGCTTCTTTCAAGTTTTCATCTGTGGATATTTCCTTTGTCACCGTAAGGTTCATAGCTCTATGAAATACGAAATTGCAGATTTCCAGAAAACTGTGTTAACAAACTGATCACTGAAGAGAGACGTGTAACTCTGTGAGTTGCATTCACACATGGCAATGCAGTTTCGCACAAAGCTTCTCTTTAGTTATTATGTGAGGATAATTCCTTTTTACCCTAGCCCTCAATGAGCTCCCAAATATACCTTAGCAGAATCCACGAGAACAGTGTTAGCAAACTGTACCAAGAAGGGATGGGTGGAACTATGTGTGATGAAGTCACACATCAGAAAGCATCTCTCAGAAAGTTTCTCTATAGTTATTATGTGAGGACATTTCCATTTTCACCTTGGGCCCCTATGGGCTACCAAATATCACTTTCCCGATTTCACGAAAAGAGTGTTAGCAAACTGCTTCTTGAGGCATAGCTTGTAACTCTGTGAGAAGAATTCACAGATCAGAAAGAAGTTTCTCAGAAAGCTTCTTTCACGTTTTGAACGGATGAAATGTCCTTTACCAGCGTAGGCCTCAGTGCGATCCAAGGAAGCCCTTCTCAGCTTCCTCAAAGACAGTGTTAATGGACTACCCCACGAAACATAAGTGTAAATCTTTGAGATGAATTCACACATCACCATGAAGTTTCTAAGAAAGTTTCTTTCTAGTTTTCATCTGTGGATATTTCCTTTGTCACCGTCAGGTTCATTGGGCTATGAAATACCAAATTTCAGATTTCCAGAAAACTTTGTTAACAAACTGATCACTGAAGAGAAACGTGTAACTCTGTGAGTTACATTCACACATGGCAATGCAGTTTCTCAGATAGCTTCTCTTTAGTTATTATGTGAGGATAATTCCTTTTTCACCCTAGTCCTCAATGAGCTCCCAAATATAGCTTTGCAGAATCCACGAGAACAGTGTTAGCAAACTGTTTCAAGAAGGGAAGGGTGGAACTCTGTGTGATGAAGTCTCACATCTGAAAGCAATATCCCAGAAAGTTTTTCTGTAGTTATTATGTGAGGACATTTCCTTTTTCACATTGGGCCCCTTTGGGCTACCAAATATCACTTTCCAGATTCCAAGAAAAGAATATTGGCAAACTGCTTCTTGAGGCATAGGTTGTAACTATGTGAGATGAATTCACAGATCAGAAAGAAGTTTCTCAGAAAGCTTCTTTCACGATTTGAACGGATGAAATTTCCTTTATCAGCGTAGGCCTCAATGCGATCCAAGGAAGCCCTTCTCAGCTTCCTCAAAGACAGTGTTAATGGACTGCTCCACGAAACATTAATGTAACTCTGTGAGATGAATTCACACATCACCAAGAAGTTTCTAAGAAAGCTTCTTTCTAGTTTTCATCTGTGGATATTTCCTTTGTCACCGTAGGGTTCATTGCGCTATGAAATACCAAATTGCAGATTTCCAGAAAACTGTGTTAACAAAGTGATCATTGAAGAGAAACGGGTAACTCTGTGAGTTGCATTCACTCATGGCAACTCGGTTTCTCGGAAACCTTCTCTTTAGTAATTATGTGAGGATAATTCCTTTTTCATCCTAGCCCTCAATGAGCTCCCAAACATACCTTTGCAGAATCCACGAGAACAGTGTTAGCAAACTGTTCCAAGAAGGGAAGGGTGGAACTCTGTGTGATGAAGTCACACATCAGAAAGCAATCTCTCAGAAAGTTTCTCTGAAGTTTTTATGTGAGGACATTTCCTTTTTCACCATGGGCCCCTATGAGCTACCAAATATCACTTTCCAGATTCCAAGAAAAGTGTGTTAGCAAACTGCTTCTTGAGGCATAGGTTGTAACCCTGTGAGATGAATTCACAGATCAGATAGAAGTTTCTCAGAAAGCTTGTTTCACGATTTGAACGCATGAAATTTCCGTTATCTGCGTAGGCCTCGATGCGATCCAAGGAAGCCCTTCTCAGCTTCCTCGAAGACAGAGTTAATGGACTCCTCCACCAAACATAAGTGTAACTCTGTGAGATGAATTCACACATCTCCAAGAAGTTTCTAAGAAAGCTTCTTTCTAGTTTTCATCTGTGGATATTTCCTTTGTCACCGTAAGGTTCATAGCTCTATGAAATAACAAATTGCAGATTTCCAGAAAACTGTGTTAACAAACTGATCCCTGAAGAGAAACATGTAACTCTGTGAGTTGCATTCACACATGGCAATGCAGTTTCTGAGAAAGCTTCTCTGTAGTTATTATGTGAGGATAATTCGTTTTTCACCCTAGCCCTCAATGAGCTCCCAAATATACCTTTGCAGAATCCACGAGAACAGTGTTAGCAAACTGTACCAAGCAGGGAAGGGTGGAACTCTGGGTGATGAAGCCACACATCAGAAAGCAATCTCTCAGAAAGACTCTCTGTAGTTATTATGTGAGGACATTTCTTTTTTCACCATGGGCCCCTATGGGCTACCAAATATCACTTTCCAGATTCCATGAAAAGAGTGTTAGCAAACTGCTTCTTGAGGCATAGGTTGTAACTCTGTGAGATGAATTCACAGATCAGAAAGAAGTTTCTCAGAAAGCTTCTTTCACGTTTTGAACGGATGAAATTTCCTTTATCAGCGTAGGCCTCAATGCGATCCAAGGAAGCCCTTCTCAGCTTCCTCAAAGACAGTGTTAATGGACTGCTCCACCAAACATAAGGGTAACCCTGTGAGAAGAATTCACACATCACCAAGAAGATTCTAAGAAAGCTTCTTTCTAGTTTTCATCTGTGGATATTTCCTTTGTCACCGTAAGGTTCCTTGCGCTATGAAATACCAAATTGCAGATTTCCAGAACACTGTGTTATCAAACTGATCACTGAAGAGAAACGTGTAACTCTGTGAGTTGCATTCACACATGGCAATGCAGTTTCTCAGAAAGCTTCTCTTTAGTTGTTATGTGAGGATAATTCCTTTTTCACCCTAGCCCTCAATGAGCTCCCAAATAGACTTTGCAGAATCCACGAGAACAGTGTTAGCAAACAGTTCCAAGAAGGGAAGGGTGGAACTCTGTGTGATGAAGTCACATATCACAAAGCAATCTCTCAGAAACTCTCTCTGTAGTTATTATGTGAGGACATTTCCTTTTTCACCATGGGCCCCTATGGGCTACCAAATGTCACATTCCAGACTCCATGAAAAGAGTGTTAGCATACTGCTTCCTGAGGCATAGGTTGTAACTCTGTGAAATGAATTCACAGATCTGAAAGAAGTTTCTCAGAAAGCTTCTTTCACGTTTTGAACTGATGAAATATCCTTTTTCAGCGTAGGCCTCAATGCGATCCAAGGAAGCCCTTCTCAGCTTCCTAAAAGACAGTGTGAATGGACTGCTACACGAAACATAAGTGTAACTCTGTGAGATGAATTCACACATCACCACGAAGTTTCTAAGAAAGCTTCTTTCTGGTTTTCATCTGTGGATATTTCCTTTGTTACCGTAAGGTTCATTGCGCTATGAAATACCAAATTGCAGATTTCCAGAAAACTGTGTTAACAAACTGATCCCTGAAGAGAAACGTGTAACTCTGTGAGTTGCATTCACACATGGCAATGCAGTTTCTCAGAAAGCTTCTCTTTAGTTATTATGTGAGGATAATTCCTTTTTCACCCTAGCCCTCAATGAACTCCCAAATATACCTTTGCAGAAGCCACGAGAACAGTGTTAGCAAACTGCTCCAAGAAGGGAAGTGTGGAACTCTGTGTGATGAAGTCACACATCAGAAAGCAATCTCTCAGAAAGTTTCTCTGTAGTTATTATATGAGGACATTTCCTTTTTCACCTTGGGCCCCTATGGGCTGCCAAATATCACTTTCCAGATTCCACGAAAAGAGTGTTAGCAAACTGCTGCTTGAGGCATAGGTTGTAACTCTGTGAGATGAATTCACAGATCAGAAAGAAGTTCCTCAGAAAGCTTCTTTCACGTTTTGAACGGATGAAATTTCCTTTATCAGCGTAGGCCTCAATGCGATCCAAGGAAGCCCTTCTCAGCTTCCTCAAAGAGAGTGTTAATGGGCTGCTCCACCAAACATAAGTGTAACCCTGTGAGATGAATTCACACATCACCAAGAAGTTTCTAAGAAAGCTTCTTTCTAGTTTTCATCTGTGGATATTTCCTTTGTCACCGTCAGGTTCATTGCGCTATGTAATACCAAATTGCAGATTTCCAGAAAACTGTGTTAAGAAACTGATCACTGAAGAGAGACGTGTAACTCTGTGAGTTGCTTTCATACATGGCAATGCAGTTTCGCAGAAAGCTTCTCTTTAGTTATTATGTGAGGATAATTCCTTTTTCACCCTAGCTCTCAATGAGCTTCCAAATATACCTTTGCAGAATAAACGAGAACAGTGTTAGCAAACTGTACCAAGAAGGGATGGGTGGAACTCTGTGTGATGAAGTCACACATCAGAAAGCAATCTCTCAGAAAGTCTCTCTGTAGTCATTATGTGATTACATTTCCTTTTTCACCATGGGCCCCTAAGGGCTACCAAATATCACTTTCCAGATTCCACGAAAAGAGTGTTAGCAAACTGCAACTTGACGCATAGGTTGTAACTCTGTGAGAGGAATTCACAGATTAGAAAGAAGTTTCTCAGAAAGCTTCTTTCACGTTTTGAACGGATGAAATTTCCTTTATCAGCGTAGGCATCAATGCGATCCAAGGAAGCCCTTCTCAGCTTCCTCAAAGACAGTGTGAATGGACTGCTCCACGAAACATAAGTGTAACTCTGTGAGATGAATTCACACATCACCAAGAAGCTTCCAAGAAAGCTTTTTTCTAGTTTTCATCTGTGGATATTTCCTTTGTCACCGTCAGGTTCATTGCTCTATGAAATACCAAATTGCAGATTTCCTGAGAACTGTGTTAACAAACTGATAACTGAAGAGAAACGTGTAACTCTGTGAGTTGCATTCACACATGGCAATTCAGTTTCTCAGAAAGCTTCTCTTTAGTTGTTATGTGATGATAATTCCTTTTTCACCCTAGCCCTAATGAGCTCCCAAAGATACCTTTGCAGAATCCACGAGAACAGTGTTAGCAAGCTGTTCCAAGAAGGGAAGGGTGGAACTCTGTGTGATGAAGTCACACATCAGAAAGCAATCTCTCAGAAAGTTTCTCTGTAGTTATTATGTGAGGACATTACCTTTTTCACCACGGGCCCCTAGGGCCTACCAAATATCACTTTCCAGATTCCACAAAAAGAGTGGTAGCAAACTGCTTCTTGAGGCATAGGTTGTAACTCTGTGAGATGAATTCACAGATCAGAAAGAAGTTTCTCAGAAAGCTTCTTTTACGTTTTGAACGGGTGAAATTTCCTTTATCAGCGTAGGCCTCAATGGGATCCAAGGAAGCCCTTCTCAGCTTCCTCAGGGACAGTGGGAATGGATTGCTCCACGAAACATAAGTGTAACTCCCTGAGATGAATTCACACATCACCAAGAAGTTTCTAAGAAAGCTTCTTTCTAGTTCTCATCTGTAGATATTTCGTTTGTCACCGTCAGGTTCATTGCGCTATGAAATACCAAATTGCAGATTTCCAGAGAACTGTGTTAACAAACTGATCACTGAAGAGAAACGTGTAACTCTGCTAGTTGCATTCACACATGGCAATTCAGTTTCTCAGAAAGCTTCTCTTTAGTTGTTATGTGAGTATAATACCTTTTTCACCCTAGCCCTCAATGAGCTACCAAATACACCTTTGCAGAATCCACGACAAAAGTGTTAGCAAATTGTTCCAAGAAGGGAAGGGTGGAACGCTGTGTGATGAAGTCACACATCAGAAAGCAATCTCTCAGAAAGTTTCTCTGTTGTTATTATGTGAGGACATTTCTTTTTTCACCATGGGCCCCTGTTGGCTACCAAATATCACTTTCCAGATTCCACGAAAAGAGAGTTAGCAAACTGCTCCTTGAGGTATAGGTTGTAAATCTGTGAGATGAATTCACAGATCAGAAAGAAGTTTCTCAGAAAGCTTCTTTCACGTTTTGAACGTATGAAATTTCCTTTATCAGCGTAGGCCTCAATGCGATCCAAGGAAGCCCTTCTCAGCTTCCTCAAAGACAGTGTTAATTGAGTGCTCCACGAAACATAAGTGTAACTCTGTGAGATGAATTCACACATCACCAAGAAGTTTCTAGGAAAGCTTCTTTCTACTTTTCATCTGTGGATATTTCCTTTGTCACCGTAAGGTTCATTGCGCTATGAAATACCAAATTGCAGATTTCCAGAAAACTGTGTTAACAAACTGATCACTGAAGAGAAACGTGTAACTCTGTGAGTTGCATTCACACATGGCAAGGCAGTTTCTCAAAAAGCTTCTCTTTAGTTATCAAGTGAGGATATTTCCATTATCACACTAGCCCTCAATGAGCTCCCAAATATACCTTTGCAGGATCCACGAGAACAGTGTTAGGAAACTGTTCCAAGAAGGGAAGGGTGGAACTCTGTGTGATGAAGTGACACATCAGAAAGCAATCTCTCAGAATGTTTCTCTGTAGTTATGATGTGAGGACATTTCCTTTTTCACCATGTGCCCCTGTGGGCTCCCAAATATCACTTTCCAGATTCCACGAAAATAGAGTTAGCAAACTGCTCCTTGAGGCATAGTTTGTAAATCTGTGAGATGAATTGACAGATCAGAAAGAAGTTTCTCAGAGAGCTTCTTTCACGTTTTGAACGGATGAAATTTCCTTTATCAGCGTAGGCCTCAATGCGATCCAAAGAAGCCCTTCTCAGCTTCCTCAAAGACAGTGTTAATCGACTGCTCCACGAAACATAAGTGCAACTCTGTGAGATGAATTCACAAATCACCAAGAAGTTTCTAAGAAAGATTCTTTCTAGTTTTCATCTGTGGATATTTCCTTTGTCAACGTAAGGTTCATTCCGCTGTGAAATACCAAATTGCAGATTTCCAGAAAACTGTGTTAACAAACTGATCACTGAAAAGAAACGAGTAACTCTGTGAGTTGCATTCAACCATGGCATTGGAGTTTCCCAGAAAGCTTCTCTTTAGTTATTAGGTGAGGATAATTCCTTGTTCACCATAGCCCTCATTGAGCTCCCAAATATACCTTTGCAGAATCGACGAGAAAAGTGTTAGTAAACTGTTCCAAGAAGGGAAGGGTGGAACTCTGTGTGATGAAGTCACACATTAGAAAGCAATCTCTCAGAAAGTTTCTCTGTAGTTATTATGTGAGGACATTTCCTTTTTCACCATGGGCCCCTATGGGCTACCAAATATCACTTTCCAGATTCCATGAAAAGAGTGTTGGCAAACTGCTTCTTGAAGCATAGGTTGTAACTCTGTGAGATGAATTCACAGATCAGAAAGAAGTATCTCAGAAAGCTTCTTTCACGTTTTGAACGGATGAAATTTCCTTTATCAGCGTAGGCCTCAATGCGATCCAAGGAAGCCTTTCTCAGCTTCCTCAAAGCCAGTGTTAATGGACTGCTCCAAGAAACATAAGTGTCACGCTCTGAGATGAATTCACACATCACCAAGATGTTCCTAGGAAAGCTTCTTTCTAGTTTTCATCTGTGGATATTTCCTTTGTCACCGTAAGGTTCATTCCGCTATGAAATACCAAATTGCAGATTTCCAGAAAACTGTGTTAACAAACTGATCACTGAAGAGAAACGTGTAACTCTGTGAGTTGCATTCACACATGGCAATGCAGTTTCTCAGAAGGCTTCTCTTTAGTTATAATGTGAGGATAATTCCTTTTTCACCCTAGCCCTCAATGAGCTCCCAAATATACCTTTGCAGAATCCAAGACAACAGTGTTAGCAAACTGTTCCAAGAAGGGAAGGGTGGAACTCTGTGTTGACGTCACACATCAGAAAGCAATCTCTCAGAAAGTTTCTCTGTAGGTACTATGTGAGGACATTTCCTTTTTCAATATGGGCCCCTAAGGGCTACCAAATATCACTTTCCAGATTCCACGAAAAGTGTGTTGGCAAACTGCTTCTTGAGGCATATGTTGTAACTCTGTAAGATGAATTCACAGATCAGAAAGAAGTTTCCCAGAAACGTTCTTTCACGTTTTGAACGGATGAAATTTCCTTTATCAGCGTAGGCCTCAATGCGATCCAAGGAAGCCCTTCTCAGCTTCCTCAAAGACAGTGTTAATGGACTGCTCCACGAAACATAAGTGTAACCCTGTGAGAAGAATTCACACATCACCAAGAAGGTTCTAAGAAAGCTTCTTTGTAGTTTTCATCTGTGAATATTTCCTTTATCACCGTTAGGCTCATTGCGCTACGAAATACCAAAATGCAGATTTCCCGACAAATGTGTTAACAAACTGATCACTGAAGACAAACGTGTAACTCTGTGAGTTGCATTCACACATGGCAATGCAGTTTCTCAGAAAGCTTCTGTTAGTTATTATGTGAGGATAATTCCTTTTACACCCTAGCCATCAATGAGCTCCCAAATACAACTTTGCAGAATCCACGAGAACAGTGTTAGCAAACTGTTCCAAGAAGGGAAGGGTGGAACTCTGTGTGACGAAGTCACACATCAGAAAGCAATGTCTCAGAAAGTTTCTCTGTAGTTATGATGTGAGGACATTTCCTTTTTCACCATGGGCCCCTAGGGGCTACCAAATATCACTTTCCAGATTCCACGAAAAGAGTGTTAGCAAACTGTTTCTTGAGGCACAGTTTGTAACTCTGTGAGATGAATTCACAGAACAGAAAGAAGTTTCTCAGAAAGCTTCTTTCTAGTTTTCATCTGTGGAAATTTCCTTTGTCACCGTAAGGTTCATTCCGCTATGAAATACCAAATTGCAGATTTCCTGAAAACTGTGCTAACAAACTGATCACTGAAGCGAAACGGGTAACTCTGTGAGTTGCATTCACACATGGCAATGCAGTTTTCCAGAAAGCTTCTATTTAGTTATTATGTGAGGATAATTCCTTTTTAGCCCTACCCATCAATGAGCCCCCAAATATACCTTTGCAGAATCCACGAGAACAGTGTTAGCAAACTGTTCAAAAAGGGCACAGTGGAACTCTGTGTGATGAAGTCACACATCAGAAAGCAATCTCTCAGAAAGTTTCTCTGTAGTTATTATGTGAGGACATTTCCTTTTTCACCATGGGCCCCTATGGGCTACCAAATATCACTTTCCAGATTCCACGAAAAGAGTGTTAGGTAACTGCTTCTTGAGGCATACGTTGTAACTCTGTGTGATGAATTCATAGATCAGAAAGAAGTTTCTAAGAAAGCGTCTTTCACGTGTTGAACGGATGAAATTTCCTTTATCCGTGTAGGCCTCAATGCGATCCAATGAAGCCCTCCTCAGCTTCCTCAAAGATAGTGTTAATGGACTGCTTCACGAAACATAAGTGTAACTCTGTGAGATGAATTCACACATCACCAAGAAGTTTCTAAGAAAGCTTCTTTCCACTTTTCATCTGAGGATATTTCCTTTGTCACCGTAAGGTTCACTGCACTTTGAAATCCCAAATTGCAGATTTCGAGAAAACTGTGTTAACAAACTGATCACTGAAGATAAACGGGCAATTCTGTGAGTTGCATTCACACATGGCAATGCAGTTTCTCAGAAAGCTTGTCTTTGGTTATAATGTGAGGATAATTCCTTTTTCTCCCTAGAACACAATGAGCTCCCAAATATAGCTTTGCAGAATCCACGACAACAGTGTTAGCAAACTGTTCCAAGAAGGGAAGGGTGGAACTCTGTGTGATGAAGTCACACATCAGAAAACAATCTCTCAGAAAGTTTCTCTGTAGTTATGATGTAAGGACATTTCCTTTTTCACCATGGGCCCCTACGGGCTACCAAATATCACTTTCCAAATTCCACGAAAAGAGTGTTAGCAAACTGCTTCTTGAGGCATAGGTTGTAACTCTGTGAGATGAATTCACAGATCAGAAAGAAGTTTCTGAGAAAGCTTCTTTCACGTTTTGAACGGATGAAATTTCCTTTATCAGCGTAGGCCTCAATGCGATCCAAGGAAGCCCTTCTCAGCTTCCTCAAAGACAGTGTTAATGGACTGCTCCACGAAACATAAGTGTAACTCTGTGAGATGAATTCACACATCACCAAGAATTTTCTAAGAAACCTTCTTTCTAGTTTTCATCTGTGGATATTTCCTTTGTCACCGTAAGGTTCATTGCGCTATGAAATACCAAATTGCAAATTTCCAGAAAACTCTGTTAACAAACTGATCACTGAAGAGAAACGTGTAACTCTGTGAGTTGCATTCACACATGGCAATGCAGTTTCTCAGAAAGCTTCTCTTTAGTTATTATGTGAGGATAATTCCATTTTCACCATAGCCCTCAATGAGATCCCAAATATATCTTTGCAGAATCCACGACAACAGTGTTGGCAAACTGTTCCAAGAAGGGAAGGGTGGAACTCTGTGTGATGAAATCACACATCAGAAAGCAATCTCTCAGAAAGTTTCTCTGCAGTTATGATGTAAGGACATTTCCTTTTTCACCATGGGCCCCTACGGGTTACCAAATATCACTTTCCAGATTCCACGAAAAGAGTGTTAGCAAACTGCTTCTTGAGGTATAGGTTGTAACTCTGTGAGACGAATTCACAGATCAGAAAGAAGTTTCTCAGAAAGCTTCTTTCACGTTTTGAACGGATGAAATTTCCTTTATCAGCGTAGGCCTCAATGCGATCAAAGAAGCCCCTCTCAGCTTCCTCAAAGACAGTGTTAATGGACTGCTCCACGAAACATAAGTGTAACTCTGTGAGATGAACTCACACATCAGTAAGAAATTTCTAAGAAAGCTTCTTTCTACTTTTCATCTCTGTATATTTCCTTTGTCACCGTAAGGTTCATTGCGCTATGAAATACCACATTGCAGATTTCCAGAAAACTGTGTTAACAAACTGATGACTGAAGAGAAACGTGTAACTATGTGAGTTGCATTCACACATGGCAATGCAGTTTCTCAGAAAGCTTCTGTTTAGTTACTATGTGAGGATAATTCCTTTTTCACCCTACCCCTCAATGAGCCCCCAAATATACCTTTGCAGAATCCACGAGAACAGTGTTAGCAACCTGTTCAAAAATGGAAGTGTGGAACTCGGTGTGATGAAGTCACACATCAGAAAACAATCTCTCAGAAAGTTTCTCTGTAGTTATTATGTGAGGACATTTCCTTTTTCACCATGGGCCCCTGTGGGCTACCAAATATCACTTTCCAGATTCCACGAAAAGAGTGTTAGCAAACTGCTTCCTGAGGCATATTTTGTAACTCTGTGAGATGAATTCACAGATCAGAAAGAAGTTTCTCAGAAAGCTTCTTTCACGTGTTGAACGGATGAAATTTCCTTTATCAGCGTAGGCCTCAATGCGATCCAAGGAAGCCCTTCTCAGCTTCCTCAAAGACAGTGTTAATGGACTGCTCCACGAAATATAAGTGTAACTCTTTGAGATGAACTCACAGATCAGAAGGAAGTTTCTCAGAAAGTTTCTTTCACGTTTTCAACGGATGAAATTTCCTTTATCAGCATAGGCCTCAATGCGATCCAAGGAAGCCCTTCTCAGATTCCTCAAAGACAGTGTTAATAGACTGCTCCACGAAACATAAGTGTAACTCTGTGAGATGAATTCACACATCACCAAGAAGTTTCTAAGAAAGCTTCTTTCTTGTTTTCATCAGTGGATATTTCCTTTGTCACCGTAAGGTTCATTGCGCTATGAAATACCAAATTGCAGATTTCCAGAGAACTGTGTTAACAAACTGATCACTGAAGAGAAACGTGTAACTCTGTGAGTTGCATTCACACATGGCAATGCAGTTTCTCAGAAAGCTTCTCTTTAGTTATTATGTGAGGATAATTCCATTTTCACCCTAGCCCTCAATGAGATCCCAAATATATCTTTGCAGAATCCACGACAACAGTGTTGGCAAACTGTTCCAAGAAGGGAAGGGTGGAACTCTGTGTGATGAAGTCACACATCAGAAAGCAATCTCTCAGAAAGTTTCTCTGCAGTTATGATGTAAGGACATTTCCTTTTTCACCATGGGCCCCTACGGGTTACCAAATATCACTTTCCAGATTCCACGAAAAGAGTGTTAGCAAACTGCTTCTTGAGGTATAGGTTGTAACTCTGTGAGATGAATTCACAGATCAGAAAGAAGTGTCTCAGAAAGCTTCTTTCACGTTTTGAACGGATGAAATTTCCTTTATCAGCGTAGGCCTCAATGCGATCAAAGAAGCCCCTCTCAGCTTCCTCAAAGACAGTGTTAATGGACTGCTCCACGAAACATAAGTGTAACTCTGTGAGATGAACTCACACATCAGTAAGAAATTTCTAAGAAAGCTTCTTTCTACTTTTCATCTCTGTATATTTCCTTTGTCACCGTAAGGTTCATTGCGCTATGAAATACCACATTGCAGATTTCCAGAAAACTGTGTTAACAAACTGATGACTGAAGAGAAACGTGTAACTATGTGAGTTGCATTCACACATGGCAATGCAGTTTCTCAGAAAGCTTCTGTTTAGTTACTATGTGAGGATAATTCCTTTTTCACCCTACCCCTCAATGAGCCCCCAAATATACCTTTGCAGAATCCACGAGAACAGTGTTAGCAACCTGTTCAAAAATGGAAGTGTGGAACTCTGTGTGATGAAGGCACACATCAGAAAACAATCTCTCAGAAAGTTTCTCTGTAGTTATTATGTGAGGACATTTCCTTTTTCACCATGGGCCCCTGTGGGCTACCAAATATCACTTTCCAGATTCCACGAAAAGAGTGTTAGCAAACTGCTTCTTGAGGCATAGGTTGTAACTCTGTGAGATGAATTCACAGATCAGAAAGAAGTTTCTCAGAAAGCTTCTTTCACGTGTTGAACGGATGAAATTTCCTTTATCAGCGTAGGCCTCAATGCGATCCAAGGAAGCCCTTCTCAGCTTCCTCAAAGACAGTGTTAATGGACTGCTCCACGAAATATAAGTGTAACTCTTTGAGATGAACTCACAGATCAGAAGGAAGTTTCTCAGAAAGTTTCTTTCACGTTTTCAACGGATGAAATTTCCTTTATCAGCATAGGCCTCAATGCGATCCAAGGAAGCCCTTCTCAGATTCCTCAAAGACAGTGTTAATAGACTGCTCCACGAAACATAAGTGTAACTCTGTGAGATGAATTCACACATCACCAAGAAGTTTCTAAGAAAGCTTCTTTCTTGTTTTCATCAGTGGATATTTCCTTTGTCACCGTAAGGTTCATTGCGCTATGAAATACCAAATTTCAGATTTCCAGAGAACTGTGTTAACAAACTGATCACTGAAGAGAAACGTGTAACTCTGTGAGTTGCATTCAGACATGGTAATGAAGTGTCTCAGAAAGCTTCTCTTTAGTTACTATGTGTGGATAATTCCTTTTTCACCCTAGCCCTCAATGAGCTCCCAAGTATACCTTTGCAGAATCCACGAGAACAGTGTTAGCAAACTGTTCCAGAACGGAAGGGTGGAACTCTGTGTGATGAAGTCACACAACAGAAAGCAATCTCTCAGAACGTTTCTCTGTAGTTATTATGTGAGGACATTTCCTTCTTCACCATGGCCCCTATGGGCTACCAAATATCACTTTCCAGACTCCATGAAAAGAGTGTTAGCCAACTGCTTCTTGAGGCATAGGTTGTAACACTGTGAGATGAATTCACAGATCAGAAAGAAGTTTCTCAGAAAGCTTCTTTCACGTTTTGAACGGATGAAATTTCCTTTATCAGCGTAGGACTCAATGCGATTCAAGGAAGCCCTTCTCAGCTTCCTCAAAGACAGTGTTAATGGACTGCTCCACGATACATAAGTGTAACACTTTGAGATGAATTCACACATCACCAAGAAGTTTCTAAGAACGTTCTTTCTAGTTTTCATCTGTGGATATTTCCTTTGTCACCGTCAGGTTCATTGCTCTATGAAATACCAAATTGCAGATTTCCATAGAACTGTGTTAACAAACTGATCACTGAAGAGAAACGTGTAACTCTGTGAGTTGCATTCACACATGGCAATGCAGTGTCTCAGAAAGCTTCTCTTTAGTTACTATGTGAGGATAACTCCTTTTTCACCCTAGCCCTCAATGAGCTCCCAAATATACCTTTGCAGAATCCACGAGAACAGTGTTAGCAAACTGTTCCAAGAAGGGAAGGGTGGAACTCTGTGTGATGAAGTCACACATCAGAAAGCAATCTCTCAGAAAGTTTCTCTGTAGTTATTATGTGAGGACATTTCCTTTTTCACCATGGGCCCCTATGGGCTACCAAGTATCACTTTCCAGATTCCACGAAAAGAGTGTTAGCAAACTGTTTCTTGAGGCATAGGTTGTAACTCGGAGAGATGAATTCACAGATCAGAAATAAGTTTCCCAGAAAGCTTCTTTCACGTTTTGAAGGGTTGAGATTTCCTTTATCAGCGTAGGCCTCAATGCGATCCAAGGAAGCCCTTCTCAGCTCCCTCAAAGACAGTGTTAATGGACTGCTCCACGAAAAATAAGTGTAACTCTGTGAGATGAATTCACACATCTCAAAGAAGTTTCTAAGATAGCTTCTTTCTAGTTTTCATCTGTGGATATTTCCTTTGTCACCGTAAGGCTCATAGCACTACGAAATACCAAATTGCAGATTCCCAGAAAACTGTGTTAACCAACTGATCTCTGAAGAGAAAAGTGTAACTCTGTGAGTTGCATTCACACATGGCAATGCAGTTTCTCAGAAAGCTTCTCTTTAGTTATTATGTGAGGATAATTCCTTTTACACCCTAGCCCTCAATGAGCTCCCAAATATACCTTTGCAGAATCCACGAGAACAGTGTTAGCAAACTGTTCCAAGAAGGGAAGGGTGGAATTCTGTGTGATGAAGTCACACATCAGAAAGCAATGTCTCAGAAAGTTTCTCTGTACTTATGATGTGAGGACATTTCCTTTTTCACCATGGGCCCCTAGGGGCTGCCAAATATCACATTCTAGATTCCACGAAAAGAGTGTTAGCAAACTACTTCTTGAGGCAGAGGTTGTAACTCTGTGAGATGAATTCACAGATCAGAAAGAAGTTTCTCAGGAAGCTTCTTTCACGTATTGAACGGATGAAATCTCCTTTATCAGCGTAGGCCTCAATGCGATCCAATGAAGCCCTCCTCAGCTTCCTCAAAGATAGTGTTAATGGACTGCTCCACGAAACATAAGTGTCACGCTCTGAGATGAATTCACACATCACCAAGATGTTCCTAGGAAAGCTTCTTTCTAGTTTTCATCTGTGGATATTTCCTTTGTCACCGTAAGGTTCATTCCGCTATGAAATACCAAATTGCAGATTTCCAGAAAACTGTGTTAACAAACTGATCACTGAAGAGAAACGTGTAACTCTGTGAGTTGCATTCACACATGGCAATGCAGTTTCTCAGAAAGCTTCTCTTTAGTTATAATGTGAGGATAATTCCTTTTTCACCCTAGCCCTCAATGAGCTCCCAAATATACCTTTGCAGAATCCAAGACAACAGTGTTAGCAAACTGTTCCAAGAAGGGAAGGGTGGAACTCTGTGTTGACGTCACACATCAGAAAGCAATCTCTCAGAAAGTTTCTCTGTAGGTACTATGTGAGGACATTTCCTTTTTCAATATGGGCCCCTATGGGCTACCAAATATCACTTTCCAGATTCCACGAAAAGTGTGTTGGCAAACTGCTTCTTGAGGCATATATTGTAACTCTGTAAGATGAATTCACAGATCAGAAAGAAGTTTCTCAGAAAGCTTCTTTCAAGTTTTGAACGGATGAAATTTCCTTTATCAGCGTAGGCCTCATTGCGATCCAAGGAAGCCCTTCTCAGCTTCCTCAAAGATAGTGAGAATGGACTGCTCCACGAAACATAAGTGTAACTCTGTGAGATGAATTCACACATCACCAAGAAGTTTCTAAGAAAGCTTCTTTCTAGTTTTCATCAGTGGATATTTCCTTTGTCACCGTAAGGTTCATTGCGCTATGAAATACCAAATTGCAGATTTCCAGAAAACTGTGTTAACAAACTGATCACTGAAGAGAAACGTGTAACTATGTGAGTTGCATTCACACATGGCAATGCAGTTTCTCAGAAAGCTTCTCTTTAGTTTTTATGTGAGGATAACTCATTTTTCACCCTAGCCCTCAATGAGATCCCAAATGTACCTTTGCAGAATCCACGAGAACAGTGTTAGCAAACTGTTCCAAGAAGGGAAGGGTGGAACTCTGTGTGATGAAGTCACACATCAGAAACCAATTTCTTAGAACGTTTCTCTGTAGTTATTATGTGAGGACATTTCCTTTTTCACCATGGGCCCCTATGGGCTAACAAATATCACTTTCCAGATTCCACGAAAAGAGTATTAGGAAACTACTTCTAGAGGCATAGGTTGTAACTCTGTGAGATGAATTCACAGATCAGAAAGAAGTTTCTCAGAAAGCTTCTTTCACGTTTTGAACGGATGAAATTTCCTTTATCCGAGTAGGCCTCAAAGCGATCCAAGGAAGCCCTTCTCAGCTTCCTCAAAAACAGTGTGAATGGACTGCTCCAAGAAACATAACTGTAACTCTGTGAGATGAATTCACACAACACCAAGAAGTTTCTAAGAAAGCTTCTTTCTAGTTTTCATCTGTGGATAATTAATTTGTCACCGTAAGTTTCATTGCGCTATGAAATACCAAATTGCAGATTTCCAGAAAACTGTGTTAATAAACTGATCACTGAAGAGAAACGTTTAACTCTGTGAGTTGCATTCACACATGGCAATGCAGTTTCTCAGAAAGCTTCTCTTTAGTTGTTATGTGAGGATAATTCCTTTTCACCCTAGCCCTCAATGAGCTCCCAAATATACCTTTGCAGAATCCACGAGAACGGTGTTAGCAAACTGTTCCAAGAAGGGAAGGGTGGAACTCTGTGTGATGAAGTCACACATCAGAAAGCAATCTCTCAGAAACTTTCTCTGTAGTTATTATGTGAGGACATTTCCTTTTTCACCATGGGCCCCTATGGGCTACCAAATATCACTTTCCAGATTCCACGAAAAGAGTGTTAGCAAACTGCTTCTAGAGGCATAGCTTGTAACTCTGTGAGATGAATTCACAGATCAGAAAGAAGTTTCTCAGAAAGCTTCTTTCACGTTTTGAACGGATGAAATTTCGTTTATCAGCGTAGGCCTCAATGCGATCCAAGGAAGCCCTTCTCAGCTGCCTCAAAGAGAGTGTTAATGGACCGCTCCAAGAAACATAAGTGTAACTCTGTGAGGTGAATTCACAGATCGGAAAGAAGTTTCTCAGAAATCTTCTTTCTAGTTTTCATCTGTGGATATTTGCTTTGTTACCGTAAGGTTCATTGCGGTATGAAATACCAAATTGGAGATTTCCCGTAAACTGTGTTAACAAACTGATCACTGAAGAGAAACGTGTAACTCTGTGAGTTGCATTCACACATGGCAATGCAGTTTCTCAGAAAGCTTCTCTTTAGTTGTTATGCGAGGATTATTCCTTTTTCACCCTAGCCCTCAATGACCTCTCAAATAAACATTTGCCGTATCCACGAGAACAGTGTTAGCAAACTGTTCCAAGAAGGGAAGGGTGGAATTCTGTGTGATGAAGTCACACATCAGAAAGCAATGTCTCAGAAAGTTTCTCTGTACTTATGATGTGAGGACATTTCCTTTTTCACCATGGGCCCCTAGGGGCTGCCAAATATCACATTCTAGATTCCACGAAAAGAGTGTTAGCAAACTACTTCTTGAGGCAGAGGTTGTAACTCTGTGAGATGAATTCACAGATCAGAAAGAAGTTTCTCAGGAAGCTTCTTTCACGTATTGAACGGATGAAATCTCCTTTATCAGCGTAGGCCTCAATGCGATCCAATGAAGCCCTCCTCAGCTTCCTCAAAGATAGTGTTAATGGACTGCTCCACGAAACATAAGTGTCACGCTCTGAGATGAATTCACACATCACCAAGATGTTCCTAGGAAAGCTTCTTTCTAGTTTTCATCTGTGGATATTTCCTTTGTCACCGTAAGGTTCATTCCGCTATGAAATACCAAATTGCAGATTTCCAGAAAACTGTGTTAACAAACTGATCACTGAAGAGAAACGTGTAACTCTGTGAGTTGCATTCACACATGGCAATGCAGTTTCTCAGAAAGCTTCTCTTTAGTTATAATGTGAGGATAATTCCTTTTTCACCCTAGCCCTCAATGAGCTCCCAAATATACCTTTGCAGAATCCAAGACAACAGTGTTAGCAAACTGTTCCAAGAAGGGAAGGGTGGAACTCTGTGTTGACGTCACACATCAGAAAGCAATCTCTCAGAAAGTTTCTCTGTAGGTACTATGTGAGGACATTTCCTTTTTCAATATGGGCCCCTATGGGCTACCAAATATCACTTTCCAGATTCCACGAAAAGTGTGTTGGCAAACTGCTTCTTGAGGCATATATTGTAACTCTGTAAGATGAATTCACAGATCAGAAAGAAGTTTCTCAGAAAGCTTCTTTCAAGTTTTGAACGGATGAAATTTCCTTTATCAGCGTAGGCCTCATTGCGATCCAAGGAAGCCCTTCTCAGCTTCCTCAAAGATAGTGAGAATGGACTGCTCCACGAAACATAAGTGTAACTCTGTGAGATGAATTCACACATCACCAAGAAGTTTCTAAGAAAGCTTCTTTCTAGTTTTCATCAGTGGATATTTCCTTTGTCACCGTAAGGTTCATTGCGCTATGAAATACCAAATTGCAGATTTCCAGAAAACTGTGTTAACAAACTGATCACTGAAGAGAAACGTGTAACTATGTGAGTTGCATTCACACATGGCAATGCAGTTTCTCAGAAAGCTTCTCTTTAGTTTTTATGTGAGGATAACTCATTTTTCACCCTAGCCCTCAATGAGATCCCAAATGTACCTTTGCAGAATCCACGAGAACAGTGTTAGCAAACTGTTCCAAGAAGGAAGGGTGGAACTCTGTGTGATGAAGTCACACATCAGAAACCAATTTCTTAGAACGTTTCTCTGTAGTTATTATGTGAGGACATTTCCTTTTTCACCATGGGCCCCTATGGGCTAACAAATATCACTTTCCAGATTCCACGAAAAGAGTATTAGGAAACTACTTCTAGAGGCATAGGTTGTAACTCTGTGAGATGAATTCACAGATCAGAAAGAAGTTTCTCAGAAAGCTTCTTTCACGTTTTGAACGGATGAAATTTCCTTTATCCGAGTAGGCCTCAAAGCGATCCAAGGAAGCCCTTCTCAGCTTCCTCAAAAACAGTGTGAATGGACTGCTCCAAGAAACATAACTGTAACTCTGTGAGATGAATTCACACAACACCAAGAAGTTTCTAAGAAAGTTTCTTTCTAGTTTTCATCTGTGGATAATTAATTTGTCACCGTAAGTTTCATTGCGCTATGAAATACCAAATTGCAGATTTCCAGAAAACTGTGTTAATAAACTGATCACTGAAGAGAAACGTGTAACTCTGTGAGTTGCATTCACACATGGCAATGCAGTTTCTCAGAAAGCTTCTCTTTAGTTGTTATGTGAGGATAATTCCTTTTTCACCCTAGCCCTCAATGAGCTCCCAAATATACCTTTGCAGAATCCACGAGAACGGTGTTAGCAAACTGTTCCAAGAAGGGAAGGGTGGAACTCTGTGTGATGAAGTCACACATCAGAAAGCAATCTCTCAGAAACTTTCTCTGTAGTTATTATGTGAGGACATTTCCTTTTTCACCATGGGCCCCTATGGGCTACCAAATATCACTTTCCAGATTCCATGAAAAGAGTGTTAGCAAACTGCTTCTAGAGGCATAGCTTGTAACTCTGTGAGATGAATTCACAGATCAGAAAGAAGTTTCTCAGAAAGCTTCTTTCACGTTTTGAACGGATGAAATTTCGTTTATCAGCGTAGGCCTCAATGCGATCCAAGGAAGCCCTTCTCAGCTGCCTCAAAGAGAGTGTTAATGGACCGCTCCAAGAAACATAAGTGTAACTCTGTGAGGTGAATTCACAGATCGGAAAGAAGTTTCTCAGAAATCTTCTTTCTAGTTTTCATCTGTGGATATTTGCTTTGTTACCGTAAGGTTCATTGCGGTATGAAATACCAAAATGGAGATTTCCCGTAAACTGTGTTAACAAACTGATCACTGAAGAGAAACGTGTAACTCTGTGAGTTGCATTCACACATGGCAATGCAGTTTCTCAGAAAGCTTCTCTTTAGTTGTTATGCGAGGATTATTCCTTTTTCACCCTAGCCCTCAATGACCTCTCAAATAAACATTTGCCGTATCCACGAGAACAGTGTTAGCAAACTGTTCCAAGAAGGGAAGGGTGGAACTCTGTGTGATGAAGTCACACATCAGAAAGCAATCTCTCAGAAAGTTTCTTTGTAGTTATTATGGGAGGACATTTAATATTTCACCATTTGCCTCTATGGGCTACCAAATATCACTTTCCAGATTCCACGAAAAGAGTGTTAGCAAACTGCTTGTAGAGGCATAGCTTGTATCTCTGTGAGATGAATTCACAGATCAGAAAGAAGTTTCTCAGAAAGCTTCTTTCACGTTTGAACGGATGAAATTTCCTTTATCAGTGTAGGCCTCAATGCGATCCAAGGAAGCCCTTCTCAGTTTCCTCAAAGACAGTGTTAATGGACTGTCCACGAAACACAAGTGTAACTCTGTGAGATGGATTCACACATCACCAAGAAGTTTCTAAGAAAGCTTCTTTCTAGTTTTCATCTGTGGATATTTCCTTTGTCACGGTAAGGTTCATTACGCTGTGAAATTCCAAATTGCAGATATCCAGAAAACTGTGTTAACAAACTGATCATTGAAGAGAAATGTGTAACTCTGTGAGTTGCATTCACACATGGCAATGCAGTTTCTCAGAAAGCTTCTCTTTAGTTATTATGTGAGGATAATTCCTTTTTCACCCTAGTCCTCTATGAGCTCCCAAATATACATTTACAGAATCCAAGAGAACAGTGTTATCAAACTGTTCCAAGAAGGGAAGGGTGGAACTCTGTGTGATGAAGTCACACATAAGAAAGCAATCTCTCAGAAAGTTTCTCTGTAGTTATTATGTGAGGACATTTCCTTTTTCACCATGGGCCCCTAAGGGCTACCAAATATCAATTTCCAGATTCCACGAAAAGAGTGTTAGCGAACTGCTTCTTGAGGCATAGGTTGTAACACTGTGAGATGAATTCACAGATCAGAAAGAAGTTTCTCAGAAAGCTTCTTTCACGTTTTGAACGGATGAAATGTCCTTTATCAGCGTGGGCCTCAATGCGATCCAAGGAAGCCCTTCTCAGCTTCCTCAAAGACACTGTTAATGGACTGCTCCACGAAACATAAGTGTAACTCTGTGAGATGAATTCACACATCACCAAGAAGTTTGTAAGAAAGCTTCTTTCTAGTTTTCATCTGTGGATATGTCCCTTGTCACCGTAAGGTTCATTGCGCTATGAAATACCAAATTGCAGATTTCCAGAAAACTGTGTTAACAAACTGATCACTGAAGAGAAACGTGTAACTCTGTGAGTTGCATTCACACATGGCAATGCAGTTTCTCAGAAAGCTTCTCTTTAGTTGTTATGGGAGGATAATTCCTTTTTCACCCTAGCCCTCAATGAGCTCCCAAATATATCTTTGCAGAATCCACGAGAACAGTGATAGCAAACTGTTCCAAAAAGGGAAGGGTGGAACACTGTGTGATGAAGTCACACGTCAGAAAGCAATCTCTCAGAAAGTTTCTCTGTAGTTATTATGTGAGGACATTTCCTTTTTCACCATAGGACCCGATGGGCTACCCTATATCACTTTCCAGATTCCACGAAAAGAGTGTTAGCAAACTGCTTCTTGAGGCATAGGTTGTAAGTCTGTGAGATGAATTCACAGATCAGAAAGAAGTTTCTCAGAAAGCTTCTTTCACGTTTTAAACTGATGAAATTTCCTTTTTCAGCGTAGGCCTCAAAGCGATCCAAGGAAGCCCTTCTCAGCTTCCTCAAAGACAGTGTTAATGGACTGCTCCACGAAACATAAGTGTATCTCTTTGAGATGAATTCACACATCACCAAGAAGTTTCTTAGAAAGCTTCCTAGTTTTCTTCTGTGGATATTTCCTTTGTCACCGTCAGGTTCATTGCGCTATGAAATAGCAAATTCCAGATTTCCAGAAAACTGTGTTAACAAACTGATCACTGAAGAGAAACGTTGAACTCTGTGAGTTGCATTCACACATGGCAATGCAGTTTCTCAGAAAGCTTCTCTTTAGTTGTTATGTGAGGATAATTCCTTTTTCACCCTAGCCCTCAATGAGCTGCCAAATATACCTTTTCAGAATCCACGAGAACAGTGGTTAGCACACTGTTCCAAGAAGGGAAGGGTGGAACTCTGTGTGATGAAGTCACACATCAGAAAGCAATCTCTCAGTAAAGTTTCTCTGATGTCATTATGTGAGGACATTTCCTTTTCACACCATGGGCCTCTATGGGCTATACCACATATCACTTTCCAGAGTTCCACGAAAGAGTGGTTAGCAAACGGCTTCTTGAGGCATAGCTTGTTACTCTGTGAGATGAATTCACAGATCAGAAGAGGTTTCCCAGAAAGCGTTTTCACGTTTTGGGAAACGGATTAAAGTTCGTATATTCAGCGTAGGCCTCAATGCTATCCAACGGAAGCCCTTCGCAGCTTCCTCAAAGACAGTGTTAATGGACTGTCACACGAAACACAAGTGTAACTCTGTGAGATTGAATTCACACATCACCAAGAAGTTTCTAAGAAAGCTTCTTTCAAGGTTTCATCTGTGGATATTATCACTTTGTCACCGTAAGGTTCATTGCGCTGTGGTAATACCAAATGTGCAGATTTCCAGAAAACTGTGTTAACAAACTGATCACTGAAGAGAAACGTGTAACTCTGTGAGTTGCATTCACACATGGCAATGCAGTTTCTCAGAAAGCTTCTCTTAGTTGTTATGGAGGATAATTCCTTTCACCTAGCCCTCAATGAGCTCCCAAATATACCTTTGCAGAATCCACGAGAACAGTTAGCAAACTGTTCCAAGAAGGGAAGGGTGGAACTCTGTGTGATGAAGTCACACAAGAAAGCAATCTCTCAGAAAGTTTCTCTGTAGTTATTATGTGAGGACATTTCCTTTTTCACCATGGGCCCCTATGGGCTACCAAATATCACTTTCCAGATTCCACGAAAAGAGTGTTAGCAAACTGCTTCTTGAGGCATAGGTTGTAACACTGTGAGATGAATTCACAGATCAGAAAGAAGTTTCTCAGAAAGCTTCTTTCACGTTTTGAACGGATGAAATTCCTTTATCAGCGTGGCCTCAATGCGATCCAAGGAAGCCCTTCTCAGCTTCCTCAAAGACAGTGTTAATGGACTGCTCCACGAAACATAAGTGTAACTCTGTGGATGAATTCACAATCAAAGAAGTTTCTAAGAAAGCTTCTTTCTAGTTTTCATCTGTGGATATTTCCTTTGTCACCGTAAGGTTCATTGCGCTATGAAATACCAAATTGCAGATTTCCAGAAAACTGTGTTAACAAACTGATCACTGAAGAGAAAGTGTAACTCTGTGAGTTGCATTCACACATGGCAATGCAGTTTCTCAGAAAGCTTCTCTTTAGTTTATGTGAGGATAATTCCTTTTTCACCCTAGCCCTCAATGAGCTCCCAAATATACCTTTGCAGAATCACGAGAACAGTGTTAGCAAACTGTTCCAAGAAGGGAAGGGTGGAACTCTGTGTGATGAAGTCACACATCAGAAAGCAATCTCTCAGAAAGTTTCTCTGTAGTTATTATGTGAGGACATTTCCTTTTCACCATGGGCCCCTATGGGCTACCAAATATCACTTTCCAGATTCCACAAAGAGTGTTAGCAAACTGCTTCTTGAGGCATAGTTGTAACTCTGTGAGATGAATTCACAGATCAGAAAGAAGTTTCTCAGAAAGCTTCTTTCACGTTTTGAACGGATGAAATTTCCTTTATCAGCGTAGGCCTCAATGCGATCCAAGGAAGTTCTCAGCTTCCTCAAAGACAGTGTTAATGGACTGCTCCACGAAAATAAGTGTAACTCTGTGAGATGAATTCACACATCACCAAGAAGTTTCTAAGAAAGCTTCTTTCTAGTTTTCATCTGTGGATATTTCCTTTGTCACCGTAGGTTCATTGCGCTATGAAATACCAAATTGCAGATTTCCAGAAAACTGTGTTAACAAACTGATCACTGAAGAGAAACGTAACTCTGTGAGTTGCATTCACACATGGCAATGCAGTTTCTCAGAAAGCTTCTCTTTAGTTGTTATGTGAGGATAATTCCTTTTTCACCCTAGCCCTCAATGAGCTCCCAAATATACCTTTGCAGAATCCACGAGAACAGTGTTAGCAAACTGTTCCAAGAAGGGAAGGGTGGAACTCTGTGTGATGAAGTCACACATCAGAAAGCAATCTCTCAGAAAGTTTCTCTGTAGTTATTATGTGAGGACATTTCCTTTTTCACCATGGGCCCCTATGGGCTACCAAATATCACTTTTCAGATTCCACGAAAAGAGTGTTAGCAAACTGCTTCTTGAGGCATAGCTTGTAACTCGGTGAGATGAATTCACAGATCAGAAAGAAGTTTCTCAGAAAGCTTCTTTCACGTTTTGAACGGATGAAATTTCCTTTATCAGCGTAGGCCTCAATGCGATCCAAGGAAGCCCTTCTCAGCTTCCTCAAAGACAGTGTTAATGGACTGCTCCAGAAACATAAGTGTAACTCTGTGAGATGAATTCACACATCACCAAGAAGTTTCTAAAAAGCTTTCTAGTTTTCATCTGTGGATATTTCCTTTGTCACCGTAAGGTTCATTGCGCTATGAAATACCAAATTGCAGATTTCCAGAAAACTGTGTTAACAAACTGATCACTGAGAGAGAAACGTGTAACTCTGTGAGTTGCATTCACACATGGCAATGCAGTTTCTCAGAAAGCTTCTCTTTAGTTGTTATGTGAGGATAATTCCTTTTTACCCTAGCCCTCAATGAGCTCCCAAATATACCTTTGCAGAATCCACGAGAACAGTGTTAGCAAACTGTTCCAAGAAGGGAAGGTGGAACTCTGTGTGATGAAGTCACACATCAGAAAGCAATCTCTCAGAAAGTTTCTCTGTAGTTATTATGTGAGGACATTTCCTTTTTCACCATGGGCCCCTATGGGCTACCAAATATCACTTTCCAGATTCCACGAAAAGAGTGTTAGCAAACTGCTTCTTGAGGCATAGGTTGTAACTCTGTGAGATGAATTCACAGATCAGAAAGAAGTTTCTCAGAAAGCTTCTTTCACGTTTTGAACGGATGAAATTTCCTTTATCGCGTAGGCCTCAATGCGATCCAAGGAAGCCCTTCTCAGCTTCCTCAAAGACAGTGTAATGGACTGCTCACGAAACATAAGTGTAACTCTGTGAGATGAATTCACACATCACCAAGAAGTTTCTAAGAAAGCTTCTTTCTAGTTTTCATCTGTGGATATTCCTTTGTCACCGTAAGGTTCATTGCGCTATGAAATACCAAATTGCAGATTTCCAGAAAACTGTGTTAACAAACTGATCACTGAAGAGAAACGTGTAACTCTGTGAGTTGCATTCACACATGGCAATGCAGTTTCTCAGAAAGCTTCTCTTTAGTTGTTATGTGAGGATAATTCCTTTTTCACCCTAGCCCTCAATGAGCTCCAAATATACCTTTGCAGAATCCACGAGAACAGTGTTAGCAAACTGTTCCAAGAAGGGAAGGGTGGAACTCTGTGTGATGAAGTCACACATCAGAAAGCAATCTCTCAGAAAGTTTCTTGTAGTATTATGTGAGGACATTTTTTTCACCATGGGCCCTATGGGCTACCAAATATCACTTTCCAGATTCCACGAAAAGAGTGTTAGCAAACTGCTTCTTGAGGCATAGGTTGTAACTGTGAGATGAATTCACAAATCAGAAAGAAGTTTCTCAGAAAGCTTCTTTCACGTTTTGAACGGATGAAATTTCCTTTATCAGCGTAGGCCTCAATGCGATCCAAGGAAGCCCTTCTCAGCTTCCTCAAAGACAGTGTTAATGGACTGCTCCACGAAACATAAGTGTAACTCTGTGAGATGAATTCACACATCACCAAGAAGTTTCTAAGAAAGCTTCTTTCTAGTTTTCATCTGTGGATATTTCCTTTGTCACCGTAAGGTTCATTGTGCTATGAAATACCAAATTGCAGATTTCCAGAAAACTGTGTTAACAAACTGATCACTGAAGAGAAACGTGTAACTCTGTGAGTTGCATTCACACATGGCAATGCAGTTTCTCAGAAAGCTTCTCTTTAGTTATTATGTGAGGATAATTCCTTTTTCACCCTAGCCCTCAATGAGCTCCCAAATATACCTTTGCAGAATCCACGAGAACAGTGTTAGCAAACTGTTCCAAGAAGGAAGGGTGGAACTCTGTGTGATGAAGTCACACATCAGAAAGCAATCTCTCAGAAAGTTTCTCTGTAGTTATTATGTGAGGACATTTCCTTTTTCACCATGGGCCCCTTGGGCTACAAATATCACTTTCCAGATTCCACGAAAAGAGTGTTAGCAAACTGCTTCTTGAGGCATAGGTTGTAACTGTGAGATGAATTCACAGATCAGAAAGAAGTTTCTCAGAAAGCTTCTTTCACGTTTTGAACGGATGAAATTTCCTTTATCAGCGTAGGCCTCAATGCGATCCAAGGAAGCCTTCTCAGCTTCCTCAAAGACAGTGTTAATGGACTGCTCCACGAAACATAAGTGTAACTCTGTGAGATGAATTCACACATCACCAAGAAGTTTCTAAGAAAGCTTCTTTCTATTTTTCAT